>NC_056737.1:324760091-324859375 GCF_019279795.1 Protopterus annectens
CAGATTGGGGTCCTTCTGTCATCCCTTTTTCTGGGGTCTCCGATCTTTCTTGGTCTTTTCCCCTTTTGGTTTCTCCTTCCCTAGTCCAACCCTTTGTCCAGGGTTCCATGGAGAGGCGTCTGAAAGAATCTTGTTGAAAAGTGGGAGTGACTTCCACTTTGACTCTGGCTCCTTCCCTTACCTGTTCAGTTCTGTCAGATGTTCATCGTGTTTCACTGTTGAGGTCATTACACTTGGGTTATCCTGCTGGCAGGCTACCCGCAGTCGGCCAGAGTTCCAAAGTCAAGGTAGACATCGGTTGCTGTCGCCTCTTCCCTGACGTCAGTGCTCCAGGGGTATAAAAGATGCAACCAATGCCATTTTCTACAGTCTTTCTTGCCGCGCAGTGCCCGAAGCAAAAGCAGTCCGCAAGGGCCTGTCGGCCGACTCCTGAGATTTTCGAAATCGAGTTTCAGAACCGAAGTCTTCAATAAAGCTAAGTACCCTGTTGGGGAAACTGTTTCTTGCTCCAGACCGATGTCAGTAAAAGTTAACAATTGTATTTCTTGTGCAAAACAAATACCTCATAAGGACTTTCACTCTTACTGTATTCCTTGCCTAGGCCCTGACCACCACGTTACTAGTTGTCTGTTTTGTGCTAGATTCAACAAACGCACTATTAAGCATCGGTTTGATTTTGCTTTACTTTGGCCAAAGGTTTAACTACGTAATGCTGTCGGAACAACCGATGACCGGAATTCATAAAAAACGCAAAGACAAAAGGACAGGCATCCGAGGTCCAAAACCGATGACAAAGCCTCTTCTAGGCCAGTCGCCGGTTCTCAGTGAGGTGCTTTCGCAGCCCCTGACAGCCGCTACCTCAGAGCCACAGGCCGTATCCGACTCCCACGTGGAGACACCTAGGCTTCTGGAAACTCAAGGTATTGGGCCTGTGGAAACTATTCCCTCAGATGGGTCCGGAGCTGCTGAGCAGGCATCGGCTTCTGAGGGTGTTTTCAGACCTTCACAGCTTACTATTAAGTCCACTGCAGCAGCCAAAGCAAAGTCAAAAACACCATTAAAGACAAGGAAACAAGTACAGCATTTTCCTGGACAGTCATCCATGCCAAAGAAACAGATGCTTACAATGGCCGAAGACCTAATTACTTTGATCAGGGGTTCCCATCCACCTCCTGATAAAAGGCCTAGGCAAGACACTGACTATGATTCCTCTGACCAGGTTTCTATTTCCTCTGATTCCTCTTCAGATCAGGGATATTCTCTCACTCCCTATGAGGACTCTGATGCAGAAGAATCTATACCTTCAGCCTCTCCGCCTGAGGATTATTCTTTTGGGGAAACCCTGCACACCATGAGGGAGCATTTCCATTGGGAGAGCCAGGATTACTCAGAATCCAAGAAAAGGTTCAGAGACTTTCTTTTATTGCCTCAGCACAGGCCCCTGGCTATCCCCCCTGTGCTTGATATTGTTGATGATGTTTTCTCTGAATCCAGTCAGTCTCCTGATTCTTTACCCCCTGCACCAGTCAAGCCAGAGAGGTAGTGCAGGGTCCCTGACTCTCATAAATTTCTTTACATAAACCCTACCGCGGACCCAGAAACAATTTCTCAGGGTCCCAAAGGGGTTAAGGCTTCCACTGCTAAAAACCCTGTCCCCTCTGATAGGGATTCCAGAGCTCTGGATAGATGGAGGAAAAAAGTTTACACTTCTGCTACTTTAGCTGTAAGGGCTTTAAACTGCCAGATGTTCATCGTGTTACACTGCTGCAGTTATTACACTTGGTTTTCCTGCCGTCAGGCGGTTCCCCAGTCGGCCCGAGTTCTAAAGTCTTGGTCCGGCGTCGGTTGCTGTTGCCTCCTCCCTGACGTCAGTGCGACAGGGGTATATAAGATGCAGCAGATGCCATTTTCTTCAGTCTCTCTTGCCGCGTGGTGCCCGAAGCAAAAGCAGTTCGCAAGTGCCGGTCGGCCGTCTCCTGAGATTTTCATTCCGAATCCAGAACCGAAGTCTTCTACAAAGCTAAGTACCCCATTGGGGAAACTTTTTCTTGCCTCGGACCGATGTCCGTAAAAGTTAATAACTGTATTTCTTGTGGGAAGCAAATACCTCATAAGGATTTCCATTCCTATTGTATCCCATGCCTAGGCCCAGACCACAACGTCACTGGTTGTCGGTTTTGTGCTAGGTTTAACAACCGCACTATTAAACGTCGGTTTGATTTTACCCAACATTATTTTGGTAGAACAAGTTGGAATGCATACTTTACAATGTGGTTTTGATTCTCTAGAGGCCTCCTGCAGAGCACCAGTTACAGGCTCTGTCATTAGAAGACATGCTTGGTTAAAAGAACATACGTTACCAGATCATGTTAAAGCAAAATTATTGGATGCAACTTTGCAACAGGATGTGTTATTTGGAGTTAAGGCAGAAGAGGTATTAAAGAAAATGGAGGATAAATAAGTAACATCCACAGGAACCATCACAGCAACTGTCCTTTCTAGGGTAGACTGTAACACGAATATCCAAAAGGACACACGAAGCAAATACTGAATGAACAACTCCGGTAAAAATATAAGTATTTATTCTACACCATGAGAAACAGGTAAGCGCTTTCACCATGTAGGCTTCATCAGACCATAAAGTTATGCAGAATGGCAGCATTCAAATAATGGTACAAATTCTCTGATTGGTAGTATAATAACTAACGTCATTTCCTAGTGAGAATTGTGGCATAGCACTCATTACAAAGTATTAAAATCATCTGACCAAGGGATAATAATAAAAAGCGTAAAATGCATGCAAAAGCATCCTAAATAGATGTGTGATTAAACATCACACACAAGAAGTTTAAAAATATATACAAATTTCGACCATTGCAAGTAAACAATGCATATAGTAAATAACAAGCAAAAAATGAAGGACTGACTTAAAACGCATAAAACTTGTCAAAAACCTCTGATAAATGTTGTATACATATAACATATGGAACTAGGAAAGTAGAGTAATAAAGAACTGCAATTCAAATATTGGGGTTTTTCTGACAAGTATAGAAATAACAGCATACAAGACGAGATTGATTAATGTTGTATACATATAACATATGGGACTAGGAAAGTAAAATAATGAAGGGCTACAATTCAAGTATAGGGGTTTTACTGACAAGTATAGAAATAACATAGCATACAATACATTATTTTACTTTCCTAGTCCCATATGTTATATGTATACAACATTAATTTTAATACTTTGTAATGAGTGCTATGCCATGATTCTCACTAGGAAATTACGTTAGTTATTATACTACCAATCAGAATTTGTACCATTATTTGAATGCTGCCATTCTGCATAACTTTATGGTCTGATGAAGCCTACATGGTGAAAGCGCTTACCTGTTTCTCATGGTGTCGAATAAATACTTATATTTTTATTTTTAACAGAGTAGTTCATTCAGTATTTGCTTCATGTGCCCTTTTGGATATTTGTGTTACAGTCTACCCTAGAAAGGACAGTTGCTGTGATAGTTCCTGTGGATGTTACTTATTTCTACGTGTATTTTTATCTTTTTCTATGCCACAGGAACTTTTACTTCTTGGGGGTGCTTCGTTTTACCTTTATTTATTGTTGCCAAAATGGAGAATAAGGCAAAATCTATGCAAACGGTGAAGGATTTCTTACAGGTTCAGCCTCCTAGATTTAGCAGAAACTGGCCAACTAAGAATAGGTCCTTTCCAATTACAGACAGACCTCAAAGGGGAAGATACAGACGTCCAAGAGGTAGAGGTCAAACACAAGGTCCTTACAGGCCTCGACAATGGGTTGCATCAGGCCAGAAAGAAGGGGAAGACAGGCCCCAACCATATAAAAAACAACTCCAATGACTTCCCACTACAGCTGCCAAACAAATCCCTCTTGGCAGCCCCCCTGGGAGGAAAACTGGCACTCTTCTACCACAATTGGCAAATGATCACCAAAGACAAATGGGTTCTCAACATTGTATCTCAAGGTTACAGGTTCCACTTTCATACACTGCCAAGGTTAAAAGGAATGCCAAATCTGCCACCAAATCAATGGGCAGAGGCTCAAAAACAAATTACAGAACTCATGGATATGAGAGCTATTCAAAAGGTACCATCACAGGAGCAAGGACAAGGATTTTACTCAAGACTCTTTCTGGTACCCAGAAAGGACAAAGCCTGGAGGCCCATTCTGGATCTTTCATCTCTAAACACTTACCTGGATGTTCCGAAATTCAAAATGTTGACACTACAGCAGCAGCTTCCCATGCTGGGCAAGAAAGCTTGGCTCGTGACTTTGGACCTCAAGGAGGCATACCTGCATGTCCCTATCAGACAAAACTGCAGAAGATACCTCAGATTCATAGCTGGGTCAATGCACTACCAATTCTCTGCACTGCCCTTTGGCTTATCTACTGCGCCCAGGGTCTTCACAAAGTGCCTGGCACCAGTAATTGCATTTTGCAGACAGAAAGGAATTCAAATGTATCCTTACCCAGACGACTGCCTGATTCAAGCAGAGGGCAAGGACATTCATCTAAAGCATGTGCCGTTTGTAAAAAAGTTATTAAGTTGCCTGGAGTACACAGTAAATGAAAAGAAATCAAAACTAGTGCTCTCACAAGAGATTATATTCCTGGGTGCCATCTTAAACACAATGGCCCAGATGGCTTATCCTCACGCCAGACAAACAAGGACAACTGACTCAATACTTTCAATTAATGGCAACATAGACCCAACTCCCTGCAAGAAAAATTCTGCAGGCCTTGGGTTACATGGCATCCTGCATACTACTAATTCCATATGCCAGACTGCATATGAGGAAACTACAATGGTACCTAAAGAATGTATGGTCTCAGCACTGTCAAAGTTTGGAAACAGTTATACCACTAAATCCCTTGCCTTCAACAGGAGTTTCAGTGGTGGGCTCCAGCTTGACAAGGGACAGCCTTTTACACAACCCACAGCCAGGCAAACACTAACAACAGATGCATCGGATTACGCCTGGGGAGCACACATGGCAGGCAAATGTATTCAGGGCACGTGGCCTGCAGAACAAAGGCTTCTTCACATTAATCCAAAAGAGATGCTAGCTGTACAAAATGCTCTTATAGCTTTCAAGGACCTGCTGCATCCAGGACAACTACTGCTAAAGACAGACAACACCACAGTTATGTGGTACATAAACAAGCAAGGGGGCACTCACTCCTACCCACTATGCAGACAAGCCGTGACCTTGTGGAACACAGCTATAAACCTTCAAGTTCATCTGCAAGCACAATTCCTGCCAGGAGAGAAAAACACACTGGCAGACGACTTAAGCAGAAACATCATGGATCCCCACGAATGGGAATTGAATCCACAAATATTCAGAATGATAACACAGAAATAGTACAGCCCGGACATAGATCTGTTTGCTTCCCCAATAAACTTCCAGCTACAAAAATTCTGCACAAGGAGTTACCATCCACAAGCATGGAAAGTGGATGCCCTCTCATTCAGCTGGGAGAACCTACAAGTGTACGCTTTCCCATCACTCCCTCTCCTGCCAAAGGTACTCATAAAAGCCAGGCAAGAAGAGCCAAAGATGATGCTGATTGCACCAGACTGGCCATGCCAGCACTGGTACCCAATCTTAAGGAGCTTAGCACAAGAACCACCCTGGATTTTGCGTCAAATCCCACATCTGCTGACTCAGCACAATAATCAAATATTACACAGCCAGCTAAAGACCTTAAACCTAGCTGCATGGAAGATTCCTTAGTCAAGCAAGCAATGCCTCTCTCCAAAGCTGTTATGGATGTCATTCTGGAGGCCAGAAGGCCTAGTACCAGGAAAGCCTATTCGGATAAATGGAAGAGATTCTGTGCCTGGAACCAAGCTCACAGCCTTGACCCTCTTGTCCCAAGCGTTCCTCAGATACTACAATACTTAAATAAGATGCTAGACAAAGGCCTCTCCTTCTCATTCATCAAAATCCACGCCTCTGCCATCTCTGCTCATTACAACACGGATCCACCAATTTTCTCTAATCCTCTCTTAAAACAGTACCTCAGAGGGGCTAAAAACATAAGACTGCCCCGTAGAGTACCTACTCCAACTTGGGATCTCAACTTCGTTTTGGAAAAACTAACTTTACCTCCTTTTGAGCCAGCTAACACAGCAGAATTAAAATATATCTCTTGGAAAACTGCTCTGCTCCTGGCAATAACATCAGCACGAAGAGTTTCAGAATTACAGGCACTAATGGCAGTGGAACCTTTCCTCATTTTCCACCAGGACAGGGTGTCTTTAAGAACTAACCCTACATTTATGCCAAAGGTTGTATCCAGTGTGGCTCTAAATCAAACTATTCACCTGCCAACTTTTTATCCTAAACCACAGAATAAAGGGGAGAGACTACTGCACTCTTTGGGCATTCACAGGCAGTTACGCTTCTACTTGAACAAAACCAAAGCTTTCAGAAAATCTGAGCAATTATTGGTAGCATATGCTGCAGGAGCACATGGAAAAGCCATTTCAAAACAAAATGGATAGGACATTGTATACGTTTCTGCTACGCATACCATGGAAAACCTGTACCTAGCCGCATTAGATCTCACTCAGTCAGGGTAACAGCCACTTCAACTGCCTACCTCAGGGGAGTACCTACCAAGGATATTTTGGAAGCAGCAACTTTGAGTTCTGTACATACCTTCACCAAGCATTACCATCTGCCACTATACTCTAAATCCAGAGCTGGCTTCGCCACTGCAGTGCTGCAGGGCCTTATAGCCACCCCTAATGCCTTATAGAACGAGCCACCCTACCTCCGCTTTGGGATTCTACCCAAGTGTAATGACTGCAGCAGTGTAACACGAACATAGTACAGTTTTGTACCTACCATAAATGTAGATGTTCGAGTGTATACACTGCTGCAGTCCAGGTTACCCTCCCTCCTTCCCCTCTTACTTGCTGGTACGTACCTATGTCTTCTACCCTTTACTACCTATGGGGAGTATTTGCTGGTAGCTGTAAGTTGTTTTTTTGCTTTTCTTATGTATGTTTTATTAGCAATTGGAATTGCCTGCCTATTTAGAGGCACCCGACATCTGGGGCAAGAAAAACTGAAGAAAATGTCGTCTGTATGTTTTATTAGCAATTGGAATTGCCTACCTATTTAGAGGCACCTGACATCTGGGGCAAGAAAAACTGAAGAAAATGGCGTTGGCTGCATCTTGTATACCCCTGTCGCACTGACGTCAGGGAGGAGGTGACAGCAACCGATGCCGGACCAAGACTTTGGAACTCAGGCTGACTGGGGAACCGCCTGACGGCAGGATAACCCAAGTGTAATGACTGCAGCAGTGTATACACTCGAACATCTATATTTATGGTAGGTACAAAACTGTACTTTTCACATGCTTAAATATCAACAGTACCTCATGTCTTTGTTAAAACAGAAAATGCTTACAAACTCATAGTCCTGACAGTAAGGAAATGCAGGATTTATTGCATGCAGGTGAACAAGTGGGAAAGCATACTCTGCAATGTGGTTTTGATTCATTAGAGGCTTCTTGTAGAGCCGCAGTTACAGGCTCTGTCATTCGAAGGAATGCTTGGTTGAAAGAACAAAGTTTACCTGAACATGGTAAAGGAAAATTATTGGATGCTCCACTACAGCATGATGCTTTGTTTGGTGTTAAGGCAGAAGAGGTGTTAAAGAAAATGGAGGATAAAGCAAAATCAATGCAGACAGTAAAGGATTTCTTACAGGTTCAACCACCTAGGTTTAGCAGAAACTGGCCTTCAAAAAATTGGTCCTTTCCGGTGTCAGACAGGCCACAAAGAGGCGGATACAGACACCAAAGAGGCAGATCTCAGCCCCAAGGCTCCTACAGACCTAAACAATGGGGTGCTTCAGCCCCCAAAGGAGGAGAAGACAAATCACAACCTTATAGGAAACAGTCCCAATGACTTCCCTCTACAAATGCCAAGCACTTACCTTTTGACAGCACTCCTAGGGGGAAAGCTAGCACTTTCTCACAAAATTGGCACATAATCAACCAGGACAAATGGGTACTGAATATTGTTTCTCAGGGTTACAGGTTCCATTTTCACACCCTTCCAATATCAAAAGGTATGCCGGACTTGCCTCAAAACCAATGGGCAGAGGCACAAAAACAAATTGCTACTCTCATGGACATGGGAGCTATTCAAAAAGTACCACAGCAAGAACAGGGACAAGGATTTTACTCGAGACTTTTCCTAATACCCAGAAAGGACAAAGCCTGGAGACCAGTACTGGACTTGTCAATCCTAAATACTTTCCTGGATATTCCAAAATTCAAAATGTTAACACTGCAGCAACTTCTACCCATGCTGGGCAAGAAGGCTTGGCTAGTTACTTTGGACCTCAAGGAGGCATACCTGCATGTCCCAATCAGACAATCTTGCAGAAGATGCCTCAGATTCATAGCTGGCTCAACGCATTACCAGTTCTCTGCACTGCCCTTTGGCTTATGTACTGCGCCCCGGGTCTTCACAAAATGCCTTGCACCAGTAATTGCATTTTGCAGACAGAGGAATTCAAAAATATCCCTGCTTGGACGACTGCCTTATTCAAGCAGAGAGCAAGGGCATTCTTCTAAAACATTTGGCGTTTGTAAAAAGGTTAGTAATTTGCCTAGGGTACACAGTAAACGAAAATAAATAAAAACTAGTGCCCTCTCAAGAGATAATATTCCTGGGTGCAAGCTTAAATACAACTGCCCAGATGGCTTATCTCATGCCAGACAAGCAAAGGCAACTGACTCATTACTTTCAAATGATGGCAACAAAAACCCAGCTCCCTGCAAGAAAAATTCTGCAGGCCCTGGGCTTCATGGCGTCCTGCATTCTACTAATTCCATATGCAAGACTGCATATGTGGAAACTACAATGGTATCTAAAATGTGTTTGGACTCAACATTGCCACAGCCTGGAAACAATAATAACTTCCCTGCCTACAACAGGAGTTTCGGTGGTGGTCCCGGGCCTGTCACCACAACAAGGGACAGCCTTTCACCTTACCCACAGCCAGGCAGACAATAACAACAGATGCATCGGATTATGCCTGGGGGCACATATGGCAGGGAAATGTATTCAGGGCACGTGGCCCAAGGAACAAATGCATCTTCACATCAATCAAAAAGAGATGCTAGCTGTACAGAATGCCCTGACAGCTTTCAAGGAACTACCTACATCCAGGACAACTATTAATAAAGACGGACAATACCACAGTTATGTGGTACATAAGCAAGGGGGCACACATTCCTACCCCCTCTGCAGGCAAGCCATGACTTTGTGGAACACAGCACTGACCTATCAAGTACATTTGCAGGCACAATTCCTGCCAGGAATGAAAAATACACTGGCAGACGAACTAAGCAGAAATCTCATGGATCCTCATGAATGGAAACTAAATCCACAGGTCTTCAGCATGACAACAAAGAAATAGGGATGCCCAGACATAGATCTTTTTGCCTCGCCTCACAACTGCCAACAATACGGAACCTCCTATTTTTTCACATCCACTACTAAGACAGTACCTCAGAGGGGCAAAAAACATAAGACCCCCAAGGAAAGCACCAATACCTACTTGGGATCTCAACTTTGTTTTAGAAAAGCTCACACTGCCTCCTTTTGAACCAGCCAGCACAGCTGATATAAAATTCTTATCATGGAAAACTGCTCTGCTCCTTGCAATAACTTCAGCAAGAAGAGTCTCAGAGTTACAGGCATTAATGGCAGTGGAACCTTTCATCATTTTTCACCAGGACAGGGTCTCTCTAAGGACAAACCCAACATTCATGCCAAAGGTGGTTTCCAGTGTGGCTCTTAACCAAACCATTCATTTGCCAACTTTCTATCCAAATCCCCAGAATAAAGGGGAGAGACTTCTGCACGCTTTGGACATACACAGACAGCTACGATTCTACTTGGACAAAACAAAAGCTTTCAGAAAAACTGAGCAACTGTTTGTAGCCTATGCTGCAGGATCACAAGGAAAGCCAAGCAGACAATTTCAAAATGGATAGGACACTGCATTCGCTTCTGTTATGCACAACATGGCAAATCAGTACCTAAGGGCATTAGGCCACATTCTACCAGAGCAGCAGCCTTTCTCAGAGGAGTACCAACCAAAGACATTTTAGAAGCTGCAACCTGGAGTTCAGTGCACACTTTCACCAAGCACTACCACTTACCTCTCTACTCTAAATCCAGAGCAGGCTTTGCCACTGCAGTTCTGCAGGGCCTGGTAACCTCTCCTAATCCTATTTAGGCCCAGCCACCCAACCTCAGCTTTGGGATTCAACCCAAGTGTAGTGACTGCAACAGTGAAACACGATGAACATAGTACAGTTGTGTACCTACCATAAATGTAGATGTTTGAGTGTATTCACTGTTGCAGTCCAGGTTACCCACCCACCACCCCCCTTTACATTGCTGGGACTTTTCTGTACTTCTCAACTCTATACAACCTATGTGGTGTATTTGCTTGTAGGTGAAGGAAATGTTTATTTTATTACATACATGCTTTTTGGCATAATTTTTTTTCACCCTTCCTATCTGGGAGCACCTGACATCTGGAACAAGAAAAACTGAAGAAAATGTCGTCGGTTGCATCTTTTATACCCCTGGCACACTGACGTCAGGGAAGAGGCAAGAGCAACCAACGCCGGACCTAGACTTTGGAACTCTGGCCGACTGCGGGTAGCCTGCCAGCAGGATAACCCAAGTGTAATGACTGCAACAGTGAATACACTCAAACATCTACATTTATGGTAGGTACACAACTGTACTTTCTGGATTGTGAAAGGTCTTGTAGCAGTGGGATCATGGTCAAGGTTTGGGGATTGAATTTGAATTTGATGCAGAGTTTTTATTTTATTTATTTATTTTTTTTTTTTAAGAGCAGACCCTTCCCCTTGGTGCCTCTGTCTTGATCAGTTCTACTCTACTATCAGCTTGGAAATCGAGCTGAGTCTGGACTGGAGATATTCCTTCCTTAGGATCTTTGGGACCTGGGGCACCATTTTTGGTTGTGGTCTCAACTTTAGCATTCAAAGGATCCTCTCCAGGTCTAAAGAGGACGTTCCTTACACTTACTTGGCTGCATTCCAAATCCCTCTGATTTTGAAAAGTTCGCCTGAACATGTTATCCATCAGGGACAGCCGTTCTTATTTAGCTTTGAGGATCTTTGCTAGATGAGTACCCATTCAGATCCAGAGACTTTTCTCTGGAGCATGTACATTCAAAAGGAAGTGTGTTGTCTTCTCCCAGAAAACCCTGACTTTGAGTAGGGGGAGGAGTCCTCTATGTCTCCCTTGGAAGACCTCTCCTTTGGAGAGATCCTGGAGACTGGTCATCCAAACCCCCATCCCTTGTGGCCGGCTCATGTACTACCTGGGTAGTCCCACCTGCTGACAAGCTCCTTAATTTGGTCTCACAGTGAGCTTGGAAGGAGCCTGATATGGTGGAGACGATTCCTGAGAAATTGAATGAACTACTTGTGTCTCTCTAAAACAGATCACACTGAAGCAAGCCCCCCCCCCCAGGTGATTCTGTGGTGGTGGGTAGCAGGCACAAAGAAGGAGGCTTCCAACAGAGCATCTCTGTCCATCCCCCTAAGAGGGAGTCTAGTGTCAAATTGGACAGATTTGGAAAGTAGACTTGGTTCAATATTAGCTGTTCACATGCTGAACTACTAGACACACCACTCGTTTTCAGAGGGATTTGACTGAAGAACTTTCCAGATCCCTTTTGTGTAATTTGCCTGTGGATGTCCAGAAAATGGAGGAGTTGCAGCTGTCTTCCTTACAAGGTATGAGTAATGTGTTCATATGCCTTCTTTCCAGTGGAGCAGATGGCGCTGCAAGGGCAGCAGGCACAGATATTGCTATTCATTGGTGTGCCTGGATGTGTCTCTGTGACTCTTTGGAAAGTTTCAAGATGTTCTTCATCAGCTCTTCCTTTAACAGGTCAACACTTTTTTTCAGACCCAAGGTATAAGAAGCTCACCAGAAGTGAGCAGGAGGGCAAGACTGCCATAGGGATATTGTTTTCCACCCCCGCAAAGGACTTTTTCATGGAACCAGAAGGGTGGAAAGAAGCTCTGGTTTCATAAATCCCAGAATTGTGCCCAGGATACTTCTGGTTACAGAGTGCCCCTGAGATAGCGGCATGAATGTTGCCCTGGGGCAAAGGCAGTTCGCAGGTGTAAGGGTTTTGAGGTCCCTTCACCAAGAAACACTTCCAGTGCTCGTGAATGGGCTGCCTGACTGCCATACCCTGGAAGTGGTTGGGGAGGGGGTACTTATCTCTGCACCCTTATGCCTGGCTAGTCCTCTCTCAAGATTCTTGGATACAGAAGATAACATAATAACCAGATGCTCCAGTAGTCTCTTTGTCTTCCCCCACCAACATGCCAACCAGTCAGAGGGATTTAGCAGCAGCAGAGGCTTCAAAGCTACTAGAAAGGTGCCTCATGCAGGAGGTCCCACCAGATCTGCAAGAATCCAGAGTCTGTTCAAGATTTTTTGTGGTTCTAAAAAAGACCAGGGACCTCATGCCCATTCTGAGCCTCAGCCACTTAAACCAATTTGAGAGACAAATTTCTGGATGGTTATGGTACAGTCTATTTTGCTTCTGCTGAGGAAGGATGACTGCATGTGTTCGACAGACCTTCAGGATGCTTACTAGCATATACAGAGAGCAAAGCAATCCAGAAAGATTCTGTGCTTTCGGTTGGGAGACTCACTTTAATTTTAGAGCACTGCCCTCTGATCTCATCAAAGCCCCCAGTGTGTTCTCCAAATGCAGTTTACCTAAGACAGCATAGGTTGCTGATTGTCCCTTATCTGGACAACTGGTGCCTTACTGCTCCCACTAGAGATCAGGTTATCCGGTGCAGGGGCGACTTGGATACATTTTTCTTGGGAATCACTATAAACTCGGCAAAAAGCCAGCTGACACCAACACAGACAATAGAACTTATAGGGTGCCACCTGGACCCAACATCCCAGATAGCCAAACCCCAGGAATCAAGGATCTTTTCTATTCATCTTGAAGCCTTACAAGTTGTTTCTTCACATAGTCCCTCAGCAAGACTAATTCTTTGTCTTTTGGGATCAATGGCCGCTTCTATTACTGTGGTCCTGCGAACAAGGTATTCCATAAGAGTGCTACAATGACTGCAGCGTGGTGCTGCGGTAGCGTTGTCGCCTCACAGTAAGACGTCCTGTTCGACTCTCAGCTAGAGCGTCTTCTGTGTGGAGACATGCGTGAATGGGCGTACCTTCGTTGAAGGTTGTGTGTCAGGGCCGGTAACTAGGCACGTAAAAATCTACTACCAATCATTAGCGGACCGGAGTTCCGCTGTGGCAACCCCTAACCGGGAAAAGCCGAAAGACACAAGAACTACAATGAACATCTCGATTCATTGGTCAGTGTTATATCGGCCTCTCTGCTTTCTGATGTAGCTCACTCCACTATGCAGACATCACATTTTGTGATGGTTGACTTCTCCTCTTATCTCCTGGGGTCAACAATTTTCCTATCTACCCTGATGGCCACTGCAACCATGGGACACCTCCATTCTGGGGTGGGGAGTGTAACGAAAGGAGGACTGTCCAAGACATGGTCTGTAAAGCAGATCATCCATAACTCAGTGTTTTGGGGATGAGAGTGGACATTTCAGGTCTCCCTCAACAGAGGTGTTATATCCATCCAGATGAACAACATGGCAGTGGTTTGGTACATCAGATAAGGGGGAGCCTGCTCATACCTGCTAAAAGTCATGAGGGTGTAGCAGTGGGCAGTGTCTTTTCAATGTGTTCTGGTAGTAATGCACATTTTGAGGAGTTCCATTGTGTTGGAGGAGAAACTGAGCATGTCTATTCTTCTCTTCCAGTAGTCCCACAGCCAAGCAGTTGCCTGAATGTTTTTTTTTTTTTTTCAGTTGTTGCGACAACCCTGCTGCAACCTTTTCGCTTCTCCTCCAGAACACCAACTGCAGCACTACTTTGTCCTTATTTCTCCAAAGATAAGTCAGAGGGACATTCTGGTCCACAATTGACCACCCTGCCCAACTCCTATACACTTTCCTCCCTTTCCTGTTTTACCCAAGTTTCTACAGAAAGCCGTCGGGTAAACGGCAACAGTAATTCTCACCCCCTTCTCGTGCAGGCAGGTTTGGTTCCCTTACCTTTTAGCCTCATTTGAAATATCCTCCATGGGTGCTGGATCCAGTTCGCGACCTTCAGTCTCACCTGTCTGGCAGCCTCAATGAGACCTGAAAACCCTGAAGTTAACTGCATGGTTCCTCCAATTCCAATGATGGCCATAGATGCCAGGCTCTCATCTTCTGTTACCCACCTTTTATTATCATCTCAGAAACTTAACATAAGAGAGGTATACAGAAGTAAGTAGAAAAGATTTGCTGTTTTGCCTTTTTCTAAGGGCTTAGACCCTTTTTCAGCACCTTTTTCCTTCTATTTTGGATTTTTTAGCAGGCTTATTCTTAAAAGGTGACCTCTTTACAGCCATCAAAGTGCGATTAGCAGCCATATCCAGTTTTCATGTTTGGGAAAATCACAGTCCTATTACGTTCTTAAAGTTGTCAAAGGCTTTTCTTAAAGGGGACTTTTCTGCTCAGACTCCCTATCAAAGATTTCATTCCTCCTCTATATAGTTCACTGATACTTCAGGCTTTGATCAAACCACCTTTTGAGCAAAAAACATCTGCAGAATTGAGTAAAACAACCAAAGCGGATCTGGTTCCACGCAGGACTGTATTTAATAAAAATTCCACAATTAACATGAAAAATTAACAGAGCAAGAATAAAACATAAAAATACTGAGCGCTTTCACCCATCAATTCTGTGGGTATCTTCAGAGTAATAAGAACTTCACTATGCACATCTATTATATAATGAGGTTAATCATGCATAGCCAATCACTTGCCATATTTTTTGTTGTTATTTAACCAACGCCTCCATTGATACAATCAGCACCTACCAACAATGTTAATAATAATGTAAAAAAAAGGTACAGTTAATTCTAAATTTAATATCAAGCTGCTATTACCTAAAAATGAATTAATAAGTAATAGTGATGTGTAGGAGTAAAATAGCTTTTTAACACAGGTAGCATATAAATAAATACAATTTATACATACTATATACATAATCTAAAATATTAAATATAATAAATATATTAAATATGAATAAATGTAATAAATATATGTGTTTTAAATAAGACAATGTATAAATGTGCTGTTTGGTAGTAGTTTAATAATAATCACTAATAAAAAAAATATATATTAATTAATTACTTCCCATTAAATAAAATGTGACTTGTATTTCAAAATACTTGAAATCGAAATTTGTTCATTGATGCCTGGTATGTTACTGGCATTGAGTCTTAACTACCACAGGCATTCTTTAACCTCTGGTAAATTATTGTCATCACCTCCTTTACTAGTGTTATAAGGAATCCTATCAATAAAAAAAAATATAAACCTTTTAAAATCTTTGCATTTAATACTATGTGTATATAAGGAATTGGTCACTTTTTTATTTTTATTTTTTATATCTCTATTGTGTTCCATAATATGGTCTCACAACTTCCTAATAGTTTTTCCCACATAATAAGCTGGACAAGATAAACATGGGGCCAAATATTACCACCATTTTTGTATTACAATTACAATAGCCTGGACACTTAATAGATCTACCATAATTTTGTACTGCTACATAAGGCCCATCGTTTATATATTTACATGTCCTACAAAAAACACATTTATTCATTTTTGAATTTTTATAAAGCTGACTATTGTTACTACTCTGCAAATATTATTTTAAGCTCTTACTCCTACTGTAAGTAATCTTTGGGTAGTTTCCTAGAATATTCATAAATTTTGTCTTGTTAGTGAATACACTGGTCCCTATATTAACTATTGCGTAAGAAACTTAATTGTATGGTAATATAAATGCATCCTTTTTGTTCATAGTTTTTTCAGTTTTTCCCAGTGCTGTGCTATCTTGTCCAAATTTTAAAATGGGTTTGCATGCAAGATTCCTTTTAGTCAATATTTCTTTTTTCAGTCCAGTAAGTAATTTTTGTGGATAGCCTCTGTCCAAAAACATGTATATATGTTTATCAATTTCAATAATAAATTTATCTGCAGAATTGAAGTTTTTGTCTTGGAAAACTAGAAAACTATTTCTTCTTGCTATCCCCTCTGCCAGAGGAATTTCTGAAATACAAGCCTTGTCTTGCAACCCCCCCATTTGATCTTTCATAGGAGCTTGTTGTCCCTTTGGACTAACCCTAATATTCATGCCAAAGTGATCTCAGAAGCTTCCCTGAATCAGAATGTTAACTTGTTAGAAAAAAAATGGAAAGAAAACTAATAAATGTAAATATATATTTCACCTGATTTGTCCACCAACAATTGAGATTTTATTTACATTGGACCAAAATTTTCAGGAAATCAGATCAGCTTTTTATTTCTTTTTCAAAGGCTAAATTGGGGCAGGGTGTTTCTAAAGTCACACTGTCCGGATGGCTTTCCAATTGCAGTGCCTTTGTTTATAAAGAAAGAGAATTAGCACTTCCACCCAAATCCAACGCTCATGCAACTAGGGCAGTGGCAGCCTCCACTGCATCCCTTGCTAGAATTCCCATAGACAAGGTTTGTGCTGCAGTTACTTGGTCTACAGCTTATACATTTCACTATAAGTAGTGAAGATCATGTGCATCTTTTGGCTCCACTATTCTTCAGAATATTCTTCTAGAGACCAACATGGAGTATTCAATAGCTGAGGAGTCTGTCCGATTCATAGTCGGACAGGTAATAAAATCATCTGATATGAAAGTTAAGTTCTTACCATAATACTAGAGACTCTGAGCTGATTTTCCCCATTATCATTATTGACAGGATATACAATATGGTATTTGTGGGCCTATTGGAGCATGTTTGAGATGTAGGGGTGCTTAATTGAGGTATTGGAAGGAACAGGAGGGGATAATGGGTTGGGGAGATGTCTTGAGGCCTGGATCCAAAAGCTTGGAAAAAGGCGCAGAGGTCTGATTTGGTTCCAATAACCCATTCATTGAGTTGGGCTGATAAAGACAGCATGGATCTAGCTTTATGGTAGGTGCATATTAATTGCTGCAGTTTGATGGTGGACTTTAAGATGACTTGACTCATACAGGGCTGCTGAAGTGGAGTGAAAAGTCTGACTTTCCTCACATTCTTCCTTAGCTATTAAGGACTACATATTGATTAAGAAAACTCAGTAATTGACTAGTTTGCTTTATTGGAGCTTTAAAATTAACTGTGAAAAGTTAGAAGTTTTGTTAGTACCACAAATAGAGTAAGTAGGGAAAAATAAAAATAGTACAATTTTAGCAGGTATGTAATATGCCGGTCTGTCATAGTACTCCAGTTTTATCTAAATGAGGAGGGGACACCATGCTTCCTTGTGTCTGATGTGAATGAAACTTGAAATGGATTCTGAGAGCCAAAAAGCAAAGATATAAAGCAAGATCGCATCAGTATCATTGTCTACATGATGGCATTTTTTTTAGTATGACATATTAAAATATAAGCATCACTTTAGAGTGGTTATGATACTTTAATGTAGCACAGAATATCAAGCCTTATTGAAAAAATGTGTTTTTTTAGTTTTAAGATGGAGTCTTGATAATGTTTGGTAAAATGCAGACTGCTGCTTCAGGTTACAGCAACAACCTGCCACACTCAAATAAGCTTTATACTACACAGCTACAGGGCAGTGTTACAATCACTGTTTCCCTGTGATTTCCTCATCTCAGACTGAGCACCGTGCCTTCCAGTGCAGTATTGCCAATAGTAGTCGAAACTTAACTGCAACTGTTTGCACATGTGCACACATACACACAGTATTTTCTAGGAGTTAGAGGTCTTTCCAGTGCCATCCTTCCCCATCCTTGTCTTTATGGTAATGATGCCAGCTGTTATTCATAGATTCATTCATAGATTGTCACTAGGCTAACAACCTGGGGGTGGGGGCTTTCTACGCCTATCTAAGTTTTCCTGAAAGAATAATGATCTCCTGTATCCAAATAAGTCATTGAGGGTCAGGCATTTATAAGTTACCTCTGCCTATAAGGGAGATGGGTGCCAGCACCTGTGTAAATTTCCTGTTCCTCATCCACTGGTATAGGTTGCACTTATATTGGGTAATAGACAAACTCAGCTTCACATGGATTGGGAGCTTGTTCCATAAGAGGAGCAGTCTCTGGAACACAAGTCTGTCTCTCCAGCATGCCCTGTTTAAGTCGCAGACAAAATTCAAGTTCCTAATCTTGTATTTCTGGTAATGTTTGACTTGCGAATATGCAGGAGGTTCTTACATGTGGGGCTTGTGGATGCCTTTTAAGCCAGGCATAGATCATCCCTCTGCAGTCTGTAGGAGACTGAGGGAAAGGCCTTTTAAGGCACTCTGCATAAGGCAGTTAGTTATACCTTTTATTCTTTTTGTAAGGAACCTCTGAGGTCACTCTAGTTGCTGCTTATGCCTGGTCAGGTACATGCCAGTGGGAGCATTGTACTCTATGATTGGTCTGATAAGGGCAGAATACAGTAGGATAATGACCTCTTTGGACCTAGATGCCATGCCCTTACGTATATAAGTTTCCAAAATAAAAGGATTTCCTCACCACTATGGCCATGTGGTAGTCAAAGGTAAGGCTACTGTCTGTGTGTGTACCCAGATCCCTGACCACTGGGTCAACTCTAGGGGGTGTATTACCAACACAGTAATTAGCAGGATGGTTTACTTCCCAGAGGGTACATTTATGTATTTCTTAGCATTGAGTTTAAGACCATGGCTTTGGCACCATTTGTTAGTCAGAGATGGGCCTTCTTGAAGAATGCTAGTGTCTGCAAGGTAGGCTATGATGATCCTTTACTTGGAATCATGTCAGCCATAAACTTTCAGCATTTGCTTCCACTTCAGATAAATAGATGCCAAAAAGGAGTGGGTCCCCAGTACCAAGCCTTAGGGGACTCTGCTAGTGACTGGCCTCTTGGTGTAGGTGGTCTCGCCTCTTTTGACTTCCTGGGTCCTATCGGTAAGCCAGTTGGTTATCCAGCTTGTGATTTAGTGAGTTTGTCTAAAATGTCTGAGTGGAATATTGTTTCAAAAGCCTTGGCCAAGTTGAGGTAAGGTTTGTGCACAATCTTGCCTTCATCCATTGCTTTGGTGACCCTCTCAAAGAAGTTCACTAAGTTTAATAGGCATGACCTTCCTTTAACAAACCTGAACTGTGATGAGTCCAGTTTTTGCAGGATATCTATGTTCTCGTTTTATTATGTCCATGACTTATGGGCTTGCGGTTACCCAGGTTGGTGGTTGGACCTGCTTTGTGCAAGGGAATGGCTATAGACATCTTCCATTCCTTCAGCACAAAACCTGACTGTAGGCTCCAGTTGAAAAGTGATTCAAGTGGACCAGGCATCCTGTGATGCTATTGGGGCCCATCAATGCAGTGTTTTGGGTCTTAGAAGGTGCATTGATGACCTGCTCCCTAGTAATATTTGTGGGGGGATTGTGGTGTGCAATATTTCCTTTTGGACTATTGGGGAGTGGGGGGAGAAATTTGGGTGGACTCTGTTTGCTAAAAGGTTGGCAGTGGCCGCTGGTTTTAGTTTGGGTGATTACAATTTACATTGTTTTGTGCATTTCTCTTGAGGTTATGGACATAGCTGTAGAAAGTTTTGTGTTTTTTCTGTACCCGAGAAGCCAATTTTCCTTCAAATTTAGTCTTTGAAGTATTAATTAACCCTTCTATGTGCCCATTTAGATTGGTCAGGGAGCTTTTAGTATGTTGGGCTTTGTTCCTCTTATGCTTGGCCTGTGTGTGTGTGTGTGTGTGTGTGTGTGTGTGTGTGTGTGTGTGTGTGTGTGTGTGTGTGTGTGTGTAATATACATATAGGGGTAATTTTTTTAAGGTAGTCGAGTTAGCATATTTTAAACACTGTTGCTATTTAGCCTTAAACTGTTATATGGTAATTGTAGCTTGAGCAGTAACTTTTTCAAAGACAAAAGCCAGCAGAACTTAGTGCATCATTCTGATGCAAATACCCTTAAGCTTATAATAAATCAACAGTCACAGACATTTAAAACTGACTGATATATCCTCTTTGTTAAAAATTCGGCAGTATTAGTTGTGAAATCAAATTATACAAATAGTTTTAAGCTTGTAGAAAGGGAAATACAAAATAAATGTAATTAAAAGATGGATGGCATAAGGAAGATTGCTGACTAGTGGCTTATCTGAGCCCATGATTACCAGTAGTTAAGAGATGAACTGAACTTGGAGGATCCAACAAGTAGTTGAATAATACATCAGGCAAAACTGAATCCAGTTTGAGGAGTATTCAGAAATGTAATCCACCTGGACAGTCTAAACTAAGATAGCATCTCTTGACTGTAGCTATTAGCCTTTCTCTGTACTCAACTCTAGTCCAAGTTTGTCTTTCGTGTTTAGATTTAAAAATGGACGATGCTTTTTCTGTTCTGTCTTGGTTCTTTAGATTTTTGGGGGGGTGTTGAGACCAGCAACCTAGCATCAAAATTAAGAACTGCAGCTAGGCACTGCAAATGTTTGCACTTAGGAGAAGTAGGTGTAATTTCAGCAGTTTTGCTGCCTTTCCACCAAAACCAGTTTTGCACTCAGTGATGTGATCTTAAAATGTTCTGTACATTTTACATGCTGCAAGATTAACAACCATCCGTAATTTTTATTAAAAAAAATAATTATTTACTTTAGCTAATACAGTTTCTCGCAGCTAGTATAAGGAAAATACCATTTTTAGAAATTCAAGCTGTGGTACACAAGTAGAGGGGTGCTCATCGGAGGTACCATTCCAGGGATGGGGATTTATTCTAGAGCCCACAAAAAAACTGTGGTCCGTTGGTGACCCTTTCTGTTTCTCAGCCTTCTAAAGTTACATTTGCTACTTTAACCAGGCTTCTGAATGATGCATACCCAATAAACTAACCCTAGAATAATGTATACTTAGGATTTTCTGTGACTCTTCCAAATTTAGATGCATATAATTTTAAGGCACAATGCAGTTGGTTCCAATTCCTGCAACTGCTTTTTGTGTAACCTTATTTAAAAAACACTTGTGGATGCAAATTTTGTTTTCCCAAACCAGAATGACTGTCCATGGCTTAGTTCCAAGAACAACTCTTCAGCTACTGAAGAGTGTTAGTCAAATTACAAGGTGTTTATTCTGCAAGATAATGTGAAGGAGGTAGATCAATTTTTGATGGATCTTGAATGAAAGACGGTCATAACCAAGCAATAGTGCTTCTTAAATTTGTTGGTGTTCAGAGAAGCTTGAACATTACTGACTTTCTTTTGTTATGTTTTTGTGAGCAGTGTCACTATCTGCTGTTGCACCCAGCATGTAAATCTGTCCATTTCCTTGCTTACACCTTATGTTATACTTTTCCCGTATGAGCTTGTGAAAGAGCATTTCAGTATATTTCTGTCATATGTGCTCAGAACACAAAAGGGGTGTTTAATATAGTTATCAGTGTTGTGGTACCTTGGCTTCTGATAATCTCCTTGAGGAAATTATCTGTGCGCAGATGTAGATCTAAGCAGTGGCAAACTGATTTTGCTGAAACTTAAAACACATTATGATGTCTCTCTCTCTCTTTTTTAACTCTTAAAGGTGATGGTGTACAGTCTGTATTTGTTCTCCTTTATTTGTCTTTTAACTCTAGCTCAGTGTTTCTCCTATAATTATGCTTCTGACTTAATAGGATAACATGCAAGAAGTGAGTACTATGGCATAATTCTGCTTTTTCTTTAACTAGGAAAACATGGAAACCATTCGGAAAGATCTTTCATGTTTTACACATCTGTCAAAGGTTGAAAAAGTTGGCACACTTCAAGCAGAGATGGAAGAGGTACGTTAGGATTTTTTTTCAGTGTGTGATTTTTAACTGTGAATTTTAATTTCCACAGCTTGCCAGCATTACTGCACTTGAACTTGTGCCCCTTTACTGCCTTGATAAATCCACAGTAATGTAGTTTCCTGGTTCCCCAGCTCGTCCATAGTTTCTTTTGACATTCTGTGGTATGAGTATAACCGGTTTCTTTAAGATTAATGGAGGAAGTGATTCTCATTAATTATAAAAAGGAAACTGAAGCAGCCAGATGCTTTCAAGGTTATTGGGGAAAGTGGGGGTTTGCATTTTGGCTTTTAGGTTCTGTACTGGTATTTTGGAACATAGATCTATTTTTCATTTTCTTGTATGTTGTTTCTCTTGGAAACTTATTCTAAACTTTTCCATACTGTCTGTCTTGTATTGTTTGTAGACAATGAGAGATGGTGCTAGTTTATATAAAAAAAAAAAAAAAAAAAAAGTCTGAAATTAAACTCTAAAGGAAGAAAAATGTTTCTTTCCAGCAGATCATTTGACCACACTTATGCCTATAGGCTCGGGTATTGAGAATTTCTGCTTAAAAAGTTGTAACATTTCCTTCATCTCATGCTGAAAGCGAATTAGAAAATGCTTGAGTTACTGTTACATAATAAACAAAAAACTGTTTGTGGTTTCGTTAAGCTGGATATGCCCGAGTCACCTCAGCTGGTGTTGAGAGATAAAGCCCTGACTACAACTCGGGTTCAGTTAGCAGGTCAGATACTTAACTGGAGTGGTGGTGGTGAAGAATGATGTGATTTCTCTGTTTGCCTCTGTCTGTCTGTTAGAGAAGGTGGTGGGATATCATGCCCATAGTGAATGTTCCGTGGTCTACTCCTGGTGGAGACTGAAGATATTAGTGGCTCGCTGGCTTAATGAAGAAGCAGACTAGTTCTCTGAGTTTATGTAAATTGCAAAAGTGTTTGACAAGCTCTTGCTGACAACTATTGCATGCTGAACCTTGGGCTTCTTACCGAGCATGTAGGTTTAACACTGTATAAAGGGGTGAATAACCACTGATAGTGGCATAAATTATGCCCCCCCTTTGGTTTGTTCTTGCTCCAGTGTATTGGAAACTAATGGGCTGTTTGACTAACAGAGATGGTCTTGGGGTCTGCAGGTAGTTTGGGCAAAAAGGATCTTAAAATGTGGTTTGCTTGGGGAGGAGAAACCTGACTGTAACAGTAACAGAGGGGAATTAAAGCTAAAAAAATGCTGTACATTGTAATGCTGAAGCTGGGAAAAGGGAGATATCTGATTGTGCTATACTTCTGAGTGGTCTGCAGCTTGGCAGTGCAGTGAATTCTTGCCATTTAGTGATAGGAGTGTTTGCTTTTATTAAGTAGATAGTCTAGTTTTGTCGAGTATTAATCCTTTCTATTTCTTTTTGCATGCCCCTGGTACTGTCATTTTGTGGCAACAAATTCCAGTTGGCTAATTTTTCCTACCTGATATACATATAGAACTGTTGTCTGAATTCTTCCTGAATCTGACCAAGTACCAGCACTAATTTGAAAAATGTCTTATTGTGTCTTCATTCACCATTAAGTCCCATCTGCCCATTGTTTGGAGAGTCCTATATTTTGCCAAATACAGTTTGGCTGAAGGATGTGACCATTGATAGCATTTTCTCCTCACTCTTAAGTATAGTGCCCTAGCGTTAATGTAGTAATCCCCCCTTTATCTGTGGCTAAAGAATCCCCCCAGACACAAAAATATTTTCCTTAACACTGTAGAATATCCTGTTTGTAATTTTCTGAAAGTTTCTCCCTTAACCTCCTCTCCTATTTTTAAGCAGGTACTATGCGTGATATGCACAGCTTGTCTTAACATACTTTGTCTTGCTTTTATGCAGTATAATTGCCTTCTCTTTTGAACCACCTCGTTTGTTACATTCTTTAGGGGACACGTTTTTGCCACTAAAATAAATGTAGTGGGTATAAAACTTTAACTCTTTGTTTCCCTGTGCAGTACATCTAAGCATTTACTTTGTTCAATGCACTTTTCTTCTGTACTTTTGTACAGTGTTAAGAATACTTTCTCAAACATAGCTTGATGTCCTTTGTAAATGCTCTGCCAAGGTCTTGTTTATTTTTTATTTTTTTACTTGCACTGATTTAATACCGGACCAAATAAAGACCATTTCCGAGGTTATGCTAATACTTTTTGTAATGGGGAAAACATGAAGGAACCAGTGTTTGCTCTTTTTCTAAATCAGCTTGTGGCTTCTCCCACCGTTGGACTACCCCTTTTTTATTAACAGTTGGATGTATTCTTCGTATTAACGGTGATCACCTGTTGAACAAAAGTTTTGGCATGGTTTGCCTGGTTGTCTCTACCATACGTTTTTGAGTCTTGTCTTAAAGACTGCTTACTTTGCTTTATTGCCTTTGCATTGATTGGTTTCTGGCAGTGGAGAGAAGAAAAAAAAAGTATAATTGAACGTGTCCTGGTTGGATTTTGTTTTGTATAGTGGTTTTACTTGCAGGTGACCATGTTTGATGCATTGCAGTAGCTGTTTGATTACCAGCATTAAATCCCACTTGTATTTGGAATACCTAATCTACTACCAAGATCATAAAGATATCTTCTGCAAGTTATCTTTGTCTTGTGAGTATGTTTTTTTACAAGTGAAACCCAGTTCATAACAATATGCATGCTGTGTTAATGAAGGAGCAGGGATGCTATGACTGGGTAAGAGCAGGCATCCCCCCACCCAGAAATGTGGTGTGTGAGAGCTAAATTTTTAGAACTATGCGAGAAGGCACAGAAGTAGTTACGTGGTATTTTACCTATTGCAGGATAATCTCTTGAAGGTCAGTCAGAATCAAGAATGGTCTCACTTGTTTATTGATAGAGAGAGAAGGATGCTGACTTAGCAAATGCTTCACAGAAAAAAAAGTCAACAAAAAGCCATGGGTCCGGTGAGGAACTCTTTGTGCACTGTGGAAGAAAATGCATTCACCCTGGAAGAAAGGCAGGAGGAGGCACATTATGTTAATGTGTAAGCACCTCAGGGAAATTTAATACATTATTGCTTGGCCACAACATCTTTCAGAAGAGGCTGTAGTCTTGAATAAAGAGATGGGCATAAATTGGAAGATTGAGGGAAGACTGATAAGTTAAGAAATATATTTGCATAGAAATTTGGTAGATACATGAAAAAATGTTCTCTTTGAGAACTTGTGGAATCTGAAGCTGTAGTTGAGTTCAGGAATGGTGTTGGGACAGAGAGTGAGTGGAATGTTGGATGAAGTAAGATACTAGATTAAAAAACTGCAGCTTTTCTACAAAGTACAGAAGTGAGCAGACTAAACGGGCCAAGTAATATTCTTGACTGGAATGCAGAGTCTGTCATCAGGTAATCTGAAGAGTTAGTTTATTCTTGCACAGTTTTTGGTCTGTATGCATGCAAGAACAATTTCCATTAAGAAAAGTCCTTGTATGTAGCATGCACTGCAATTCATCACTTCACTAATTTCATGACTATGTGCACTTCTAGAACTGGGATTGAAACAATACATGGTAAGTTTGGGTTTGAATGTCCTTAATTTCAGGCAAAGTTATTTCATTACGTTTCACATTGTTGGTTATCTTCATGAATTTGTATTGTAGTTCCTATTAGTTTAAAAATATGAACATTATCCATCTCTTGCTTCAGATTTAATGAACTGTAGTCTTCTTTATTTCAGCAGGTGTTGTAATTATTCTTTTCAACATTACAAAATCTTATATTTCAGAAAACACTGGAACTAGATCTTCTGTGGCTACAGCAGGAAGTAGCAGATATTGCCCATCCATATTATTTGGGTAAGTGATCTTGTGGTTTGGTGTGTCGTTCATTGCTGGAAATGTAGGGGTACCCGTGCTTGTATTGTTGCTTTGTGGTGAGTTTTCAAAACCTTGTATGAGAAATGGTCTTCATTTTCTGATGGACTTGAAGGCGTTAGGATTTCTCTGTGATGGCACCCCAGCCTTGATAGGTTATCTTGCAGTACTTGCTGTGTTAGTCCATTTGTATCGCAGTTAAGTAATTCACAGGGAATGTTCCTGAACTTGCAATACATGTCAAACTTAAATTTGTAAACAAAATAAACGTGTGTTATATTTAGTCGTCCGTGCTGCACAAGTTTATAAAGATTGATGACCCATTAAATATTTTGACTGTTAAGAAACAAATTTGCTGCTTCTGCACTTTTTCCTTACTTTTCTGCTCACATAACTATGAAGGACTGACTGGGTTTATGATGAGGGTGGATTACTAGGTAAGCTGTTCATTAAAGAAGAATGCTAGCTGCTTTACGAGAAGATTCTCCTGCTTCCCCATTTTGGGTACTAGCTAGGCTATATGTTAGAGATGAATACCAGGAAACTGGCTGCTGCATGAGCAGCGCTCCTTACTGTTCTTCATGGGCAGGGAAATCACTAGGTAAGACTGTATGTTACTACAGAACACCAGTAAAATGTCTGTTGCAAAACTACTACCTTTGCTTGCCCCCCGGTATACAGGTGTGTGTGTGCATTTGAACAGAGGTTTTCTGGGTCATATTGTGGCTTTACAGCATCCCATTAGACTTTGTTTTGGTGTGTCTTGTTAATTAAAAGCTCAGTGGAGAATGTTGATTAAGTGACCTCTGATTAATTGCAGTTCTTTGGTTTTCTTCCTTATTCTAATTGTATGCAGACAGATTAATTAACAGTACTGTGAATTACCTGTAGGTCTGTGTGCAGTATGGATGTGTGCATCCTACAATGGACTAACATCCCATGCAGAACTGGTGCCTTTTATTATGCCCATTGTTTGCTGCGTTAGGCTTTTCTTCCCCATAGCCCTAAATAGGATAAGTGAGTACTACGAATGAATGATTAATTATATGCTTCCCTTGTGTATGCATCTTTTGTGGGGACTGGGCGTTGTGGAAGAGAATGATCTTTGGTTCATTTGGATTCTGCTTCTTGTGACTGGCAGCTTTAGTTAAGGGATTTTAAAATTACATTTTCATCAGAAATAAAGGTCTGTAGGTCACCTAGTCTGTGCTCTTTTCTTTGCCCATTGGAAAGAATACAAGTTTTGAAGATGGGTACATAGAAGTGAACACAGAACTATTCATGTGTGTGTCTATGTGTATGTATGTGTATGTATATGTATGTATATATATATATATATATATATATGTATATGTGTATATATATATATATATATATATATATATATATATATATATATATACGTGTGTATGTATTTGTATATATATTATGGCAATTGTTACTCTGAGATGGGGTGGTTGGACCTTTTGTTCTGAACTACTTAACTCTTCCTACTCCTTTCCTTAGTTTGCCTTTTCTTTTTCCAGTTACAGCATGATATATTTATGTTTAAGCGTATTCTGTTTAACAGTAGTGTTTTGGGTATGAGCTTGTTTTAGGGGGGGTGAATGATACAGTCTTCTGATGTTTCTGAATGCTAAAGTGTATGGTATGTTGCAGTGCTTTTTGTTAAAATTATGCAGTATGCTAACGCCTTAAACAAAACTGATATGCAAATGTCAGTGGTATTCATTTTTAAGAATACATTTGTTGTTCAATGTATTTAGAAAGGTGTGGGAGATGCATTTTGTTTTAAGTTTGTTCTTAGGGATCTGTTTTAGTTTAATCAAGAAAACCACTCTTAGTAGTTCTGCATAACAGACCTAAAATGCTTTTGGAGTATAAACACTCATACTTTAGGTTACATCTTTTACTAGAGAGAGGGGATAAGGAGGCTGGGCAGTTACAGATGACATCAGGGAATGCCACAGATGGATAAAGGTGAAGTATTGGAAGAGAGCATAGAGGAGATGATTGGTAAGCCATGCAAATGTGGAGCAGGACTCCAGTTGAGATTTGTGGAGAGGTTGGGGATATGGAGCCGGCTGGAGAGAGGATTGCAGTGGCAAGTTTAGAAATTTGGGTAGATAACAGGATTGAAAAGATCAGTTCAAGAATGCAGTGGCATTGGTCACAGGACAGGAAGGATGTGAGTGGTAAAATTAAATATGGAGGATGGGGAAATAAGGCATCATCTGAGGTAGTGGGGGGATTACTTCAGGATAGAGGTTGTAATAGGTTGGAAAATTTTTAAGGAAAGCAGCAGGCAAGCAAGGAAAGCATATGAACAAGTCAGCAGGATGGAAATGATGGGGGGAGGGGGGATTGAAAAGGGTCAAAAGCAGCAGCTGCACAGGAGTGGAGCAGATGGAAAGAAACTAAGTAAGGGAAGGAGTGGGAAGAAAATGACGAGTCAGAGCACCAGCACAGGACAGGAGAGCTTGAATGTATACTAGAACAGAGCCATCATGCTAGGGAGGAGGATCATTGAAGAAATGTTAGCTGTGGCAGCCCTGGGAAAGCAAAGTCTAGAGCAAAACGAAAGACTTCTGAGAGTGGTAGAGGACTTTGTCTCTAGTAGTTTAAGCTGGGATAGTAGGCAAAAGAAGAAAAGCCTCATTGATGTGGCGATGGCCTTGGGTTGACAGTAGTTGTGGCAAGGACAATAGTGTTAGCTGTGAAGTGTAGTGAGCCAAGCAGTATGGGACCCTTGTCAGAAGTGTTTTGCAAAGGAGGTAAGGCTTAGTATGTAAATCATCTGGGGCAAGAAATGGGGGAGGCAGGCAACAATTACAGGTAGTGTGGAACTGCGAAAGATCTGTGAGGATGTGGAATTATCTAGTGCAGATGTTATTAATGTCAGCCTTCAAGGGACCACAACACTAAAAGAGGAGATCGAAAGGTACTTTTAAGTCCTCAGTACCTTTTATTCAGCTGTAGATGGAGAAATATAAATGGGGATTATGAAACGGGAGGAAGGACTCAAAGTACGGGTTGAGAAAAATGCATCAGCTGAAGAAAGGGCAGAACAATACCTAAGGCTAATAGAGCTGCAAGTTAACATAGAAGAGATAAAATGTGTTGACTAGTGGATACCTGGACAAATGATGAGGGACTGGATATGTGGTGATTTCAGGTTTTAAAGTATTCAGGAAAGATAGAAAAAGGAGAAGGAATATCAGTTTCTGTAAATGAGGGACTGAATGCAGTACATTGGATGAAGCAGAGGGGAGAGAGAAAATGCACTGAAATTTGTTAATTGGCTGTAAAGATTGAATGAAGGGGGAGGTGGGAGGTAGGTGCCTGGGCAACACTAATAAACCCAGAATGCTGCCATACAACTCTGAGATTATCTGAGACACTTTTGGCAAGTGGAAGCCAAAAAAGTGGTGGTAGTGATTGAAGGCTTCAACTTGTGACAGACTGCAGTGTCTCAGATTCTGTGGTGGGCAGAGAGAATGAAATATGAAAGTATTTATTGAGGAAGAGTTTGTGCAGAAATTGAGGACAGGCAGGTAAAAAAAATATTAAAGATGTTTGTGCTGGTGTGTGTATAGAGTTTAATTGGAAGGCATCTGTGTGAATTTCTGTCTAGCTAATAGTGACTGTGCAACAGCATGTTTCAAATTGGGGATTGGAATTAAGTAAAAGCAAAAACAGAAGGTAAACTGTAGGTGGCCAAACTGTGAAACTGGATGTCAGCAAATGCATACCTCAATACCAAAAAGGGGAATGGTGAGATGGAGTAGCTGAATCATGGAGAACAGTTAAGGGGGCTCTTGTGACAGTAATTGTGAAAGTTTTTTTTGCTGCCAAGCAAAGGGCAAAATAAATGGAAAAAGTGAGGGTATAGTTTGATGAAGGGCTGTATTATGGCTAGAAAAAGGGCAGCCAAGATAGTAAGGAAGGCAAAGTCAAGAGATTAGAAAAATGGCTAGTAGAAGGAAATAAAATAGTAAAAATCTTGTTAGATATATAGAAGAAATAGAATCACAGTAGAGGAGTTAAGGAACTAGTAGAGGAAAGCAGTGGACATGACTCAGTCCCACATGCTGGCTACAAAATGACTTCACAATCGCAAGGGCGATGGTACTGGAAAAGGTTGAGATGATAGGAACAGATAGCTGGATGGGTGGGGAAATGGGGAAAAGGTTATGAAAGAGTTAAGGCATTAAAACAAGAATAAAGATCGTAGTCTAGAAGAATGAAGCAATGACTTTACATTATAAAACATCCTAGAAATGTAAGTGTATTCTTCCTTGAAGCTATTTAATCAATCTCTGAGAGAAGGGGAGATACAATGAGTATCATGTATTTATATTGCTTTAAATATTTTCTCTTCCTTCCTCTCGTCCCTTTGATGGGACTGCGAAGCCTTGCCATGCAGACTTGACAAGACCCACTAGGTCCAGGCATTTTACTCATCAAGTGATCCACTAGAAGCTTTGGTATGGTTATGTAACTTTCAGAGTATGGTAATATGCACGTGGAAATTGAAGGAATTAAAATTGTCGGGGTCTAAGCTTCGGTCTGTCAGTCAGGTTCAGTTTTTGAATGTGCTGGCTGTAGAGTATTAAGCAGCGCTCTTAATTTTCTAGAAGTCACTCCCCCCACCCTCCCCCCCAGACATTAGGCTGTAGGACACTATAGGGCAGGTAGCCTGGTGGCAGTTTATTGTAACCCGACTACCAGACAGCCATGGACAATGCAAGCTCTGATGGTCAAATCACCAAAAAAAAAAAAGTGGTGAAACAAACATACTGCCCAAACATCACACACAGTAAAATGACAACACACATTGCCTAATATCGGAGACCTCACAAAGGCAGAAAAGCATTCTTGCAGGGTTGCTTCCCGAGTCTCCCATGTAGGAGACTGTACCCCACACCCCTTTGCTTATATATATGGACTCCAACCTTACACAAATGGAGGAAGAGAAGCAGTTGCTAGTATACAGTACTGCCTGTTTCTGCTTCAGCATGCTCATATGATCTCAAACTCTATAAGCAGCACTGTAGTGCTTTTCAGTGATTAGGACTTGAGTCACCAGTGTTAACTTCAGAAGAATGCCATTTGACTGAATCTAGTGCATCGTTTTGCACTGACTGGGTTCTCGGTCAGGTGTCCTGTACCACAGTATCCACCTTTAGGTAAATGCCCTCAGCCCTTTGAGTTGAAGACTGCAGACCAGTGGAGAGGAGAATGGAGAGCACTGGCAGAATTAGAGAGCAAGTTGTGTTCCAGAATTAAGTGTGAAAACCTGATCTAACAGAAATTGAGATTAAAGGGTGGTAATAAGTACTGAGGTGCAGCTAGAATGTTAAACCTGGAACTTAATGCGTAGTACTGTAATTGTCATTTAATATCTTGAAGTGTCATGCCATGGGTTTTCTGTAGTGCACGTTACTGAAAGAATTGCTCTTCAGAACTGTGATTTTTCTTGCATGGTAAATGAACTGTAAAATTATACATCACCACCTTCCTTTTCCTGTTTGCTAACTAGAAGCACACAAGAAACCAAATCTCTCCTCCCAAAGCTCCATGACATAGCCTTCATACGACTTAAAATCTATAAGCCCTAAGAAGTGGTACATTCAGCATTTAAAATACTGATTTGGAAAACCTGGAAAATGGAAATGTGAAGACTGTGGATGGAAAGCTGTGTGTGTGTGTGTGTCTCTATCCTAATGCATGTGTGTGCATGCATTAAGTGACTTTTTTGAATGTAATTATAAAGATGAAATCAGATAAAATTGTTTTAAATAAAAATGGAATTCTATAAATCTAAATCTGGAAAGGGTATCAAGCTATGTACAAAAAATATGGAGTACATAACATTCTCAATGTATTTAAATGAGAAGTCCACCCAGATACTGGGAAAATGTAATTCATTATTTCATTATGTAGTAATATTTTATTCTACTAACTCTTTGCATCATTTACAGTTGCATCCCCAAATGGCCTGATGTGAGTCTACCATATTTAATAAATTTTATTTTTCATAGCTTTCCACAGTGTGATTTGTAGCTTTATTCCCATATGGAATGGTTTAGACATTATTTTGTTTGTTTTGTCCTAATGAATTGATTTGTTTGCAGCGTTATGAATTAGTATCTTCCTATAATGTGTCAAGAGAGTATCTGTGTTTCTTTTTCATGGATACACACTGATTTGTGCCATATATAATGTACTTATTCCACAAATCCTATTTAAATTGCAGGTTTTTGCAATGTCTTGATTGCAGTTCATAACAAATTACCTCCCCACCCCAACAGTATCACCTAAGGTACGAGGCTGTCTCTCATTCACATGGTTAAACCTGTACAATCTTTTGCAACTAACCATTGTCACTTTTCAAAACCAGGTATTGCATGCTTTTAACAGCTTTCTGGCATCTAGTCCGGGCTAGTGACTCTTTGGTGTCCATGTAGTTTAAAACACATTTTGCAAAGTAAAGCAATATGTCATTTGAAAAAAAAAAAAAAAAAAGGTGAAGTTGGCTGTCTGTTGCTGCCTTTGATAGGAAATGGACAAATTAAGATGAAATTGATATTTCTTTAACTTTGGGCTCATAGCCGGCCTTAGGTATAGGCCAACTAGGCGGCCGCCTAGGGCACCTCTCTAGCAGGGGCGCTTTACCAGTATTTGTTTGGTGAAAGTAGACCAGGATGGGGGCACCAGGTGGTGTGGTGGGGGTGCCCTGGAGCTCTTTTGCCTAGGGCACCAGTTGAGCTAAGGACGCTCCTGGGCTAAATATGTTACAGGAGAAATGCTGTTGTTGCAGGAGACCAAAGGGATAAGAGGGTGGATTTGTGCTTAAAAAGAGACAGGAGAAAGGTGCAAAAGCAATTCATAAATGGGGAGACTTATCCTATTGTGGGCAGTAGGTAAAAGAGACCTTTTGGTATGAAGTTTGGATGACCCTTCAAAAATGGAAGCCCATAGTAAGAAATTGACTAATTCACTGGCTTCAAATATAGCAGAGTCTTAATTGTCTGTGTATGCATTGTCTGTGCCACTGAAGGAGGTGTGTACTTGAAGAATGAATTACAGTTGCTGGTAATCTCTGTATTCATAAAAGTTGTAAATTGTTATTACCATGGAGTTATAAATTATGTGTTTTAATGAATATTTGATCTTGTCTTTAGTATATGTTTTAATGAATACTTGATCTTGTCTTTAGTGTGAAGACTTTTAAGTCCCTTTGTTTAAAATGGACTTAACAGTTGCTCAGCTTGTAAATAAAAAAGCCAATTGGGGATTAGAAAATCACTGTAAGGGGCTTAAGTAATAGCCCTGTTATGATAACCTCCATCTTTGTGTTATTTGCTTTCTAGAGAAAAAGTTACAGATCCTACAGGAAATGAATAGCCACCTAGAAAGTGTGTTGAAGGAAAAGCGATCCCTAAGACAGCGACTCATGAAACCACTGTGCCAGGAGAGTCTTGCTATTGAGGCCAGTTTCCACAGGTCAGTTTATAATGGAAATTCTACAGCACTTTGCCACTTTTTCTTTAAAATTCTAATTATAGTCCTGGAGTATGACAAAAGTAGTAGTGAGTTACACTGTGCATGTTATTAATATTGTGCTTTTCTTGTAACATGTAATGACTTGTACTCCATAAATCTGTTTAGAGTCGTATACTAACATGCATTTTTTTTTTCAGTTTATAAAGCCAATTTGTGTGCCAGATTTGAAATTCACATCCAGAGTGTTGTGCCTTTTTGTGTTTGCTAATGATAATTTTCCATTGTAATTTTTCCACAGTTCTTCAGCAGAATAGTTCTGATCTCTATTGTGAATATTCCTCACGCAGGATTCATTATACTCCCCCTCTGTTAGTCCTGTTTACAGTGGGATTATTGGGTAGCTGTTTCCACCACCAGCCCCCTTCTTTGCTGCAAGCAGTTTTTTTCTTAGCCTTATCTATCCTTTGAAGCTATCTATGTCTATTTGCAGTGGTAAACTTGAGAACAGACTTGTTTTAAGAGTGGAATATTATACATCAGAATAAACCTTATGTAGACTGAAATTTCACAGTAAAACTGAGCAATAATAAACTGCTTTAATGCCTCGCTAACCTCCAGTCATCATATGAAATTGTATAATTTAAAGTATAGTATAGTTAATCATTTTACAGTTATCTTTAAATCATATGTACACATAAATTTAGCTAGTGAACATATGCATAGTACATTGATATGAGAGTTGTCAGTATCTAAATTTAATGACCACACAAAATGAATGTAACATAGATTATGTATGCATAGTTCCACAACTAAAAGTGGTACATTACATGAACTGAGTGTCTGAGAAGTAAAGTGGTGCTGGGTGAGAATGTTGAAGCAGCTGTGAAAATGCTATTTTCGAGATGCAGATGGTGAAAATGGCATTTGCACTTTTCCTCCCTTTTGGGAGGCAACCCCTTCCAGAATCACTACACCTCGAAAAAAAGATTATTACCTCTGTGTAGCACACCTTTCTTTTTTCATTAGTTTTTTTTTCTTGTGCTTCTGTCTCACTGTCCACCAAACCAGTGTCCCATTCCTATTTAAAGCCAGCTCCATGGGACAGAAGGATGGAACTTTGGTTTAAGTAGCAAGTTACGATGCTAGAGAAGTTTGATAGAGTGGGAGAGAGTTTTCACCCATCCTAGATGCTGGAAAAGTAAGGCCCATTGTGATAGTGCCACCTAAGAGACTTAAAGTGGGTAGTTTAGCAACTCAAAATAACTAAGGTTGGCATGTGTGCGTGCATGTATGCATGGTAGCGCACACCACTGCTATGCCATTATTGCAGGCTCCACTTCACTAGTTGCATCTAGAATCCCCCAGGCGTAGAGTGAAAAAAGTAAGCTGATACATTTTCACAGTGCTTGATGTGGTTGGTTGGTTGGTTGTCTTTATTTGAAACGTAAAAAAGATTTAGGTGTAATTTTTAAGAAGCAAAGTTTCAAATTAAAGCAGTATTGATTGGTTGTGACAGTATTCTACATTTTTGAAATGGCATGAAAAGTAATGAGGATTTTTGAAAAGGGTAAGTGTACTAAGAATGAATGGTAAATGGTGCCCTGACATAATAAATGTGACGATTCTGGGATGATTTGATTATAGGTTAAAGAAGTGGACGCTGTGTTGAGTTTGTAAAGCATGATTGGCAATGCTTGATTGGACTGCTAACTGCTTATATATGATGCATTGAACTGTTTACATTTGTTGATTGTGAAATACTGAGATGTTGAACAGACAACAAATTGAAGGTTGAGAGAAAATGTCTGAGACATGCTCAGACTTTTTGCAACAGTTTGTGTCGAGTGAGGATAAAGCCTGGAATTTTATTTTTTTAAATATCTTAATTAACATCACGTACTGCATAGTAACATGCAGATATAAAAGAGAAAAATAAACCATTACATTTTTTCTTTGTACACATTATGCATGTATACTTTGTGTCTTAATAATTTGCTTGGAGATAAAATTTGAGACTGGTTGTTTTGTATTGGAGGGTGAAGGGCTTGATTTTGTTGGATTCTGCCAAAGTAAAGATTGCAATTTTCATGCAAAAGGTTTTGAGACTATTGTTAACCCGTTCACTTTGGAGCAGCTGAGAAAATGCTGTCTGCTTACTTCCACCACAGGAACAACAATGCAGCCTGAGTTCATTTTCAGGTAAACCATTTGTAAGACCATACAGAAAACAAATATCTTGGTGATCTCCTATCCACAGTGCGTTATTCTTTTGATAAGGTTCATTATTTGCAATAATGTTGCAGAGGTACACACCTACCAACCAGGAAAACACCAGCTGACACACTGTCAGAATGGCAATGGGTACAATCACTGTAAACAGATGCATTCATGCTCTAGCCAAAATACTGCATGAACGGATACTGACAAGGGGCTACAGAAAGGACACATGTAAAGAGAGAAAGCAGGTACAGGACCGCCACTCCACTAATGAACCCAGGACAGGCATGGGGCTTCTGTGGCACTGAAGGGCATCTGAAGTGTCCCATACCTGTGCTGGGTACCCACTCAAACTGTTGAGACCAACACTGTCTCATGACTTCCTTCAGTGTCAGTAGTCCGCCTTACTTCTGCTTTTTCCATTTCCATGTGTCTTTTCAGCAATGGCATAATGAATCAAAGGTGGGAATTGACTTAGTGTGATGCCTTTGCCTAAATACTTTTACTTTACCTGAATGGAGGGAAAGTGACAGGAAAGCTACACAGAGGGTACATGAAAAAAGAAGACTTGCTTATGCTTTTTCTTTTTCGTGTGTCATTTCAGAAAAGGATAAAAGGCATCACAGGGGTATCCTTGAAGCCATGCATATCCAGGAAAGCAGCACAATGGGACTGAGCTGAAGTCTTCCAAGTACCCTAATTCCATCCTGGATGATCCTAAGATTCATGGTGGTTAGCTATGACTACATACCTTTATTTCTATTGTACATTGCATAATGTACCTTTTCTGCTGTCAGCAATCTGCAAGACCTTTATGGCCGTGGTGCTCATTGTAGCATTCAACACACAGGTTGATCTTGTAATTTGGGCATCACCATGATAGTTATGCGCATTTTGGCACAGGTTTTGCATCTTGATTTCCATTATTTCAGTGGAAAGTGTGAGCCATGGTCAGATCGGCTCATGACCTCTGCGACAGTAATCTCTGTGCATGTTTTTGTCTTCTTGTAACTGGCAAGGAGATGCATATCTAGGTTCCTTTAAAACTGTAACTGTGTTGTCATAATAACGTCCAGATCATGACACTTGCTGGTGGCTGTTACTTTCACGAAATATAATGAAAGCATTCACTGTGGCCACATCCCATAAGAACCAGAAAAGGTACAGCCACCATTTGCGGGACTTTCTTGCAGTTGGATACTGTGTCCTGAGCTGATTGTCTCGGTCCACCTGATTTATGTAAGTGTTGTACATGTTTACAACTGGTGGATATAGCACCAGTGCCTTTGTTCCATCATGCTTTCTCCTGCTTGTGCTGGAGACTGGCATGGTTGTGTTACTGTTAGTTGACAACAGAAATATTGAGTTGCTGTCCTTCCATTCAGTAGCCAGCAGTGGGCCATTCTGCATCTGCTTGCAGTACCCTTGAGGTGCTTTAACAATGGCCTGCCTGTTGAATTTTAGAGGCCATCCTGACATATTAGTGCACATGGTTCCACAGCAGTATAGATCATCTTGCAGCAATTGCTGTGCCAAAGGGACATAGGTAAAGAAGATATCAAAAGTAAATGTGATGCTTCTTGCTAATCAGTCCCCTAGTTAAGTCAACCACAACTCAGTGTGCCAGTCCAACTTCTTTATTCTGCTCTGTCTTTCCAGTGTATACCTGGAATTCACGTATGCACCCATTGTGAAAGTCTGCCAGCACCTATACTTTAATGCCATACCTCTCTGGCTTACGAGGCATAAACTGTCTAAATGTCAAGCGTCTATGGAAGCAAACCATAGCTTCATCTACTACTGCCAAATGATGCACATTGTGCTGTTTCCTGAGTGCGTGAAGTACTGCATCTACTATTGACCGTACATGATGTAGCTTGTCATGACCCGCAGAGCCCTGTGCTAGGCTCAGGCAATTGTCATTGCAGTGGAAATGCTGCTGAATTTTTTTCAAACATTTCCCTCTCTCTGGTCATGTACTCAGCTTTTGGGAAGTGACCATATACATGGTGTGTTTCCCAGTACTGCCTGTATTTTGGAACATGTACAATAGACATGTATTCTGATAAAAAGAAATGTACATATATCTCTAGGACAAACAGGACTTCACCTCTTATCAGCCTTGCCTGTTGTGGCCTGCCTCTATATGTAGCATAACAATTAGTTTCATTGGCAATAAGGAAGTACAGCTCTTCTGGGAACATTAAGTTCATGAAGTCGTCCATCTCTGTGCTATATGAGTCCAAGTTGGTTACAGGGCCTACTGGACCTACAAAGTCATCAATGTGTACTGCTGTCAGGCATTTTTCTTACATGATCTTATGTGTTGGGTATGCTCAGTGAACCTTAGTGGGTCACCTGGTGCACTTTGGAATGGAGTGTCCTGTATAGTTCATAGATGGTGCTTTATGATCATTGGCAGAACCAACTGTATTGCATAGACTTGTGAGTGAAGTAGTAGGACATTCCACACTGAGGAACCATCATGTCCCTGCTTGACAAGGAGCTACTTCAACTCGGATGTAGTGGATTTTCTCCATCCCAATCCACATACTCTGGACTGCTCTGAACCTTAAGAGGTAAGAGGCACATCCTCATCTTTGTCAGCACTTGAATTGGCCTGGACTGTGGAGGACTTCATAGATCTGTCAGTGATACCATGCCCATTCTTTAACACAGATAGAGGCAATTCATCCTGTGTGTCAAAAATCAGATTGAACTTTATGACTGCTGGTGTGTGCACCAGCATTACTTAGGAGTGCAAGTGGTACCTCATCCTCACCATCAGTTGTCTGGTGTGCTGTGGCGCATCCCAGTGGTCCCTCTGGAATCCCTGGGACAGGGGCATCATCCTTATCAGTCACAATGGCCTTCTCACGGAGACGTGCCAGTGGAATCTTATTGTCTGTGTCGTAATCTTTGTCTTCACCCTGGTTTGCATTACGTTGTGTTAGGAGGTCCACATCCATATCTGAACCACTGCTACTATCATCAGAGTCCGTCTCCTCACCCAACAAGTAAATGTTGCTTGATTTCTCCTGAACAGATGGCATCTTCAGTGAGGGGCGTGTGGCCATACACTTGATATTAAATCTGAAAAACACAACAGTGTAGAACAGTATGATGTTACTTACCTGCACAGAGGTAGTTGGAAAGCAACACAGCAGAATACTGTATACTGAGAGTTTCCTGTATTACACAATTATACGATACAATGTTCAGTTGCAGTAATTCACAAAAAATATGAACTATATAACCACAATGGATACTTATTCTGCATCTTACAATGGAAACAATGGGAAAAAGAAAAGAAAGTGTATTGGGGGGGGGGGGTGACTTCTGCATGACTCCACATTGTCGGAAACCAAAATCTGGCATGAGGATTCATCAGTGTGGTAACAACTTTTCATAAATTAAATAACAGTGGCACCCACTGATAGCTTTACCTGACAAGTGATAATGAGTTAGTGTTGCACTGTAACTGCACATATTGTAAATTTAATAATGTGATAATGGCTTGCATTTCATTACTGCAAGGTTCTGCATGCTCAGACAGAGGCGATAATTGCTGCACATTACCTGTTAAGTAGACATTCATTACATTTGTGATGCAGGTGTAATGTAAAACGGAGTCATTACCATCTGTTAGGAAAAGACCAGAGTAATTCAGTAGTAGTAGTATAACACTTGTATATTACTGAGCCATTCCTCTCTCACAAATTGTACATGACTGACAAAGCCAGAAATATTTTTTCACATATCATGCTTACATCATTCTTTTCCAAAAGTCACAATGCCAAATCGATTTCTGAATTTAGGCCAGTTTCAAGCCTGACCACTTCTATGCTGTAACTTCAGGGACACTAAACCAGTACTGTATATATCTACTCTACCCTGAAATTAGCATGCTCAAACTTGAGATGTATTATAGCAGAGCTACCTGCTCATAACACTGTTTTATATTCTTAAAAACTTTCATATAATTAGGATTTGATGTAGAAATTTAGATTGCAGATATTTTTAAATTGGAAGTATTTGTTGTATCTTTGGATGAAGTATTGTGATTAATGCTCTTAATTGATGGTTATTTTAAATGGGAAATAAAGTAAACAAAAAGAAAGGTTGCCATATTCTTTAGTTATACAATATACGATGAAGTGCCAACATTGTATTACTTGAAGTGACAGAGACCATATGTGACAATATGGGTAAGGGTCACATCACAGATGCTCTTTTTCTAGACTTTGTACATCGTTAACATGGTGGATTAGGAGTTCCTCTTGAGGCACCTTAAAAGAAATTTCTGCTTAAGAAACAGCCCCTTAACAGTACTGAATTATAGCTGGAAAGGCTCAGTCCTTACACCTGGCACCTCTCTTGTTCAGCATTTACTTTTCTGATCTCCTGACCATAAGCAAATTCTTCTAGATAACCAAGTTTGCAGATAACTAAGTTTGCAGATAACTGTAAACTGGGAGTCACTGTCAAGTTCCCATCTGACACGCAAATCCTTCAGCAAGAACTTGCAAATCCTTCAGCAAGAACTTACACTGGTAGATATATAGTGTCCTTAAAATAGACTCCAATTAAATGCTAAAAAGTGTAGTACTGTCACAATTGGTAGACAAACCATCCTCATAACATACACCATATTCAACAGCCCACTACAAAATGAGAATGTCAAGACCTTGGAACATGAGTTGATACTTCTCCCTCTCTTTTGATTGTAATGTAATGATATCTTCCTTGTACTTAGCACAGCTATTTTCCAAAGAAATATCCAGATCTGAACAGGTAGTTGTACTTGACTAAGCCAAAAATCGACTACAATGCGCTCTTTGGGATGTACCTCCCTAGACATATCAAATAACTCCAAATGTTTCTAAGATCATCACTGGCTTAAAAAACCTAAACTACCAGAAAAACGTGGAAGTAGTGTCACTGTATTCATTATTTTACAGATTCTGTCAGATTAAAATTTTACAATTTCTGGCAATGGTTGAAAGTGATTCTCAATATTTTTTAATTTAAATAAAACTCAGTCAATATAGCCGAGTTCTTTTTAGTGGCTGGTTCATTGAGCTATTTATTTATTTACACTCCTATTAGGTAAGTGACTTTACTTTCACAGTGCAATACAAGCTAATGTTATGCAGTTTCACATTTTGCCTTATTAATTAAACATTTTAGGTCTGGCAGTTATGAACTATGAGCTGCTAATGAACTAGATCTTGTAATTCAGGGTTTGACTCCCTCAGGTCCATTTGCTTACTGAGTGACTAAGTAAATCAGTTAATCAGACAATGCCCTAAGGTCATCGTAAAATAAGTGTGCACCTAATGGTTTACCAGATTATTCAGTTTAAAAAATGTCCAAAATTACACTTCTGTGTGGTGGTCAGTCCTGGCACTTATTAACGGTATATGTATCACCATCAGCTATACCCTCTTAAGACTTCTGATGAATTTTCTGCTGTTATTAGAGATAATTATTTGAATATAACAAATGCAAACTAAAAATTAAATAGTAAATTACTGGTATGAGGGAAAAATAGGATGCTATAGGCTGTCATTGGCCAAGATTCTATAAACATTCTTGGCATACATGCAGCAATTCATATTTGAATCACTGTCTTAATCTCCCCTCTATAAGGATTTAGCTCTTAATTGATGGTTATTTTAAATGGAAACTGGGAGTTGCACTATTGCAGCAACATCAGGAACCAGAACTAAATAATCATGCTAGGAATAATGTATATACAGAAATATCTTGTGAAAAGAACAGTAACTAAAGGTGGTTACTCCCATTATCATGTAAATTGTGGAAATGCAGCTTGGAAGGATCCTAATGATAAATCAATGAGGATTAGTCAGTCAGTAATGCTAGACATTACAGTTTTATATTTTTTTTGTTCTTTAGAAAATGTACACAGATGTAAAACCTGTTGATCTATTAACTTTAAAAATGAATTACAGAGTAACATTCAGAATTATCCTTGATTCTGGCACTTTGTCCCTCCTTGTTTTTTGTTCTTGCGGGGTTTCTGAGCAAAGAAATTGGGAGTTGTACACTTCATGTGAACCCCCTTATCATTGTAATGAACATGCACCGAGTGTGATAAAGGAATGGTGTACTGGTGATACCAATGAAGTCAAGCAGGGACAACACTGTCTGGCAAGGGATAACTTTCAAGAATGTAGCCACATTAGGTAAGGACCAGATGCTTTTGGTAAATGTCAGACTATAATTCAGGTAAACATTTTAACCAGAATTATACAGACACATTATGCAGCAGAAGCATCAGCCAAATGTTTGCTGTATTACAGATGGTTTTACATTTTTCGTGTGAATCTGCTGCAACCATTGTCTTTTCCAATACATTATATTTCTATTGGAGCTTAGTAAGAACTCTTTTCCCCTATAAACAGCACAACTTCGTGTTAGTTTCTGTATAACATCAGCTGTCTTATTCCCATTCTGAATTAGTGAAGTTTAGCAGAATTTCAACATATCCTATTGTGAATTAGTTAGCTTCACTGGAAAAGTTGACACAGTTTCATTAAAACATGCCATACCCGGCAGAAAATATTCCAGTCATTGCCATCACAGAAAGATTGCTTTGGATAAAAACCTCACTCATGCTAAGTTCATTTCATCAGTATTAACAGTAGCTAAAATAAAATCACTTGCATCGTACTTATCTGCAACTCTTAGATGTAGTGCCCTTGTACTTGCAGGAACCAATTGGAAGGGAGTAAAGCTCACTAATGCAATCAGCAGTAGAGTAGAACACATCCTGTATATCATTTTATACTGGCCCAATTCCAACCAGAAGTACTAATTCTGCCAAATTCCTGGTAATAGCTAACGAACGGAAATGCCTCAGAGATCCTGGTCAAGTGTTGGTATAGTTCAAGACCGATACACAAACCAACCAGGAAGAGTAGTAGATTGGAGCTTATCTGCATCATATTACAGGTAGATTGAATCTGCAAACAACGCCACAAACCACAGACTTCCTTCAAAAAATCTAACAGCAGTATAATTGGAAGTGCCGCAGCAATGGAAAAAAAGATTACATGAAGAAGATGCAAGGCATTATGGGGCACGATTCTCCCGAGTGATAACTGCCAGTAGACTTGCCTTTGCTTGCTGCTTGTAAGAAATTAATTACTGTATAATAAATTCAGGGGAAATATACAGGCTTTGTGTGTGAAGAACAGATGGAAGAAGAAATTGGACATGGTACCCTGGGTAGCAGCTTTGGAGTAGTAAAAAAAAAAAATGTGAAAAAAAACTTTCCCTAACAGTAACACTATTCCATACAGTGTCTTTCTGTTTTGGGTTTGGTAGCTCAGGCTAAGAATGCTGGCCAGTTTGGATGGCAGCATGTTTTTTTTGTTGAATGACTGCTGTCCTCAACAAGAAGGGGAAAAAAAAGGTGAGCGAGGTGACAAATAATATCAGAGAAATAACAGGTAAATGAGAAAGAGAGGTACAGTAAAAGTCTTCTCCAAAGTGCATGCTGGTGATTACAGGACGTGAAGCAATATTTTTATAATCCAGTAAGTATGGATTTGAGGGGGGAAATAAGGAGCAATATCTCCATTGCAGCTGTACTGTACTCTTGAATTTTTTGGGGTTTCTTTCCACTGCTGTCTTCTCGGACAGTGACTGTGACAGCTATCTCCAGTCTTGCAACCCAATCGGCACACGGAACCGTTCTGACAAAATAGATCGAAGGCTCCAGTAGCAATGTAGGTAAACTCTACAAATGTCAGAAGAAGAAAGGAAATTGCTACTGCAGGACCCTCTATTTTGACAGAACAAAGAAAACTTGGTTCTGGGGGTGGAGGTGTTATGCAAGTGGCTGCTTGGATTGTAAGAATCCGATCGTCTGCCACCACTTGCTTCATACAGTGCGTACAGAATCTACTTGCTGTGATCAGAAGAAGAAACAGAGTGCATGGCAAGCCTATTTTCTCAAAAAAGTTAAATATGAGCATCTAACTCCACGCTGAAGACTAAGTTGTGAAGATAACTGACAAAATTCAGGTACTTTAACAGTGGAGCCAAAATATGACTGTAAAGTTACTTGTGCTTGTGGAAAGCACTCTGGTGCAACATCATACAATTCCTATTGCCTCAGAACATGCTTGGATTTAAGCAGGGAGGTGCCATGTGATGGTACTCAGAGTTAATGAGTTAAGCTGGTTAGAGAGTAATAGAGGAGACCATGGATTTTGTTGGTTCAGTTTGTGTATTGTTATAAAAAAGTTGCTGGTGCCTTCCAGTTTTGGCAACTTGAGTATCTGTTATACAGTGGCTGGTAGGCCTGTATGTGTGTGGTCATGATTATTTGGCTATCACAACACGTATGCAGGTTGTGGAAGTGATTTTAAAGAAATCAGAAAGCTAAGATTAAAATATAGACTGACTTTTCTGGCAGCATTGAAAGGATTTTTATTGGAGGGACTTGATGTTCTTCATGTTTCACTGTTGCAGTCATTTACATTTGGGTAATCTGCTGACAGGTTGACCTCGGTCCGCCTGAATAACAAAGTCTTGGGTCCTGCGTCTGTTGCTGTCTCCTCTTCCATGACGTCCAGTCATCAGGGGTATAAAACATGCAGCCGATGTCATTTTATTCAGTCTTTCTTGCTGCACGGTGCCTGAAGCAGAAGCAGTTTGCAAGTGCCAGTCTGCCGACTCCTGAAATTTTCACATTCAAGTTTCAGAACCGAAGTCTTCAAATTAAAGCTAAGTTACCCCATTGGGGGAAACTTTTTCTTGCTCCTTACCGATATCCGTAAAAGTTAATAATTGCATTACTTGTGGGAAGCAAATACCTCATAAGGATTTTCATTTATACTGTATTCCTTGCCTAGGCCCAGATCATAACGTGCCTTGCTGTCGGTTTTGTGCTAGATTTAACCAACGCACTATTAAGCGTCTGTATAGTTTTGCTTCTAAATATTTTGGATCAAGATTTAATTATCCTGAAATGTCGTCGGTTAGCAATCCGACTACCGGAGTTCACAAAAAAACGCAAAGAAAAAGACAGAGACAGACCGTTGAGGTCCAAAACCGATGAAGTTTCTCCTAAGCCAGTCGCTGGTACTCAGTGAGGTGCTGTTGCAGCCCCTGATACCCACTACTTTTGAGTTGCAGGCCTCTACTGAGACCCACTCGTAGTCCGGTATGCCGCGAGATTCTCAGAGTATTGAACCCACAGATGTCTCTCCTTTGGATGGGTCCGGAACCGCTGAGCAGGCACCAGCTTCTGAGGGTGTTTTCAGGCCTCAACATTTTTATATAAAACTGACGCCAGCCTCAAAAACAAGATCAAAAGCATCTTCTATGTCTAAAAAAATGACGCATGAGCCACGTGCTCAGGCCCCTATGCCTAAAAAACAGATGATCAAAATGGCTGAGGACTTAATTACCTTGATCAGGGGTTCCCAACCCCTCCCCCCTGCTAAGAGGCCTAGGCAAGGCACTGATTATGAATCTTCAGATCAGGTTTCCATTTCTTCTGATTCCTCTTCTGATCAGGAATTTTCCATTCCACCCTATGAGGATTCTGATGCAGAGGAATCCATCCCATCTGCATCTCCTCCTTTTTTGGAGAAACTTTGCATACTTTAAGGGAACATTTCCACTGGGAGAGTCAGGACTTCTCTGAATCAAAAAAGAGGCTTAGAGATTTCCTCCTTCTTCCTCAGCATAGGCCTTTGGCTATACCTCCTGTATTAGACATTGTTGATAATATGTTTTCGGAATCAAGCATGGCTCCTGATTCACTACCTCCGGCTCCTAGTAAGCCAGACAGATATTACAGGGTTCCTGACTCCCACAAATGTCTATTCAAAAGTCTTGCTGCTGATCCTGAGACTATTTCACAAGGTCCAAAGGTGTTAAAGCCTCTACAGCCAAAAATCCTACCCCCTCTGATAGAGATTCCAGGGTGCTGAATAGATGGGGTAAGAAGGTTTATACGTCTGCTACCTTGGCAATCAGAGCCTTAAACTGCCAGTTTCATATGCTTAAATATCAGCAGCATGTTATGGGCCTACTGAAACAGAAAATTATGTTGATTTCTGATTGTGTGGAAAATAGTTACAAGAATTATTGCATTCAGCAGAACAGGTTGGAAAGCATTCTTTGCAATGTGGTTTTGATTCCTTGGAGGCCTCTTGTAGGGCTGCAGTTACTGGATCTGTGATAAGAAGGCATGCCTGGCTTAAGGAGCAAAATCTGCCTGATCATGTTAAAGCTAAATTGTTGGATGCCCCCTTGCAGCATGCCACTCTGTTTGGTAATAAGGCAGAAGAGGTTTTAAAGAAAATGTTAGACAAAGCTAAATCTATGCAAACTGTAAAAGATTTCTTGCAAGTGCAACCACCCAGGTTTAGTAGGCACTGGCCTACTAAAAATTGGTCCTTTCCTGTGTCCAACAGAGCCACTCAAGGCAAATCCAGGCGCTCAAAAGGCTCCAGATACCAATCACAGGGTTCTTACAGGTCAAAGTAATGGGGTGCCTCCACCTCCAAATCTGGAGGAAACAAAGGACAACCCTACAGTAAGCAGTCTCAATAATTTTCCTCTACCGTCACCAAGCACTTATCTTTTGGCAGCCCCATTGGGAGGAAAACTAGCACTTCATGCTCACAATTGGCAGTTAATTACCCAGGACAAGTGGGTATTGAACGTAGTATCCCAGGGGTACAGATTTAATTTCCATACTTTGCCAATTCCAAACGGATGGCCAGATCTGCCACTAAATCAGTGGGCAGAGGCTCAGAAACAAGTCATTTCCCTCATGGATATGAGGGCTTTTCAACCAGTTCCAGAACAGGAAAAAGGACAAGGTTTTTATTCAAGACTTTTCCTGGTACACAGAAAAAGGCAATTCTTGGCATCCAATACTGGATTTATCGATTTTGAACACGTTCCTGGACATTCCAAAATTCAAAATGCTGACTTTACAACAGCTACTGTCTATGCTGGGCAGAAACGCTTGGTTAGTGACTCTAGACTTAAAAGAGGCATACCTGCATATCCCAATAAGGGAATCATGCAGAAGATACCTTCGCTTAAAGGCAGGCTTTTTGCATTGCCAATTCTCTGCACTGCCCTTTGGCTTATCTACTGTGCCCAGGGTCTTTACAAAGTGCCTGGCACCAATAATTGCATTCTGCAGACAAAGAGGCATACAAATTTATCCTTATCTGGACGACTGTCTCATTCAAGCAGAGGACAAGGGCACTCTTCTTCAACAAATGGCGTTTGTAAAAAGGCTTCTAACATGCCTAGGGTACACACTAAACTAAAAGAAATCCCAACTGGTACCCTCTCAAATAATTACATTCCTGGGTGCAAGCTTGAATACAACTGCCCAGATGGCTTACCTTATGCAAGACAAAGGCAACTGACAATATACTTCAAACAAATGGCAACAAAAACCCAGTTATCTGCAAGACAAATTCTGCAGGCTTTGGGGTTCATGGCATCCTGCATTCTACTAATTCCATATGCAAGACTGCATATGAGGAAACTTCAGTGGTACCTAAAGTTTATGGAGCCAACATTGTCACAGTCGGGGAAACAATGATTCCTCTCATTCCCTGCCTACAACAGGAGTTTCTTTGGTGGGCGGAGACATGTCACCAAAACAAGGGACTGTCATTCACTCTACCCCCTGCCACCCAAACTCTAACTACAGATGCATCAGACTATGCTTGGGGGGCCCACCTGGCGGGGAGATGCATTCAGGGCAAATGGAGCACAGACCAAATGCATCTGCATATCAGTCAGAAAGAGATGCTAGCTGTTCAGAATGCTCTGCCAGCCTTCAAGGACTTACTTCATCCTGGACAACTGCTGATAAAGACGGACAACACCACGGTTATGTGGTACATAAACAAGCAGGGGGGTACACATTCCTACCCCCTTTACAGACTAGCAATGGCATTGTGGGGCACAGCTTTGACTTACCAAATACATCTTCAACTCAATTCCTGCCAGGAAAACAAAATACTCTGGTAGACGACCTAAGCAGACATCTTATGGACCCACACGAATGGAAACTGGATCCACAAATCTTCAGCATGTTAACACGGGAATGGGGGAACCCAGACATAGATCTATTTGCCTCTCCCCAAAATTAGTAGCTGTACAAATTCTGCACAAGAATTCATCACAAAAAAGCATGGAAAGTGGATGCCCTATCCTTCAGCTGGGAAAACCTATCAGTCTATGCCTTTCCCCCTCTGCCTCTTCTCTCCAAGGTCTTACTAAAAGTCAGACAGGAAATACCAAAAATGATCCCAATTGCTCCGGACTGGCCTCGACAACACTGGTACCCATTTCTAAGGAATATGTCTCCACTTCCCCCTTGGTGCTTGCCTCAAATACCTCATCTGCTGTCTCAGCAAAACAATCAAATTCTGCACACTCTGCTCCAAACTCTGAACCTGGCAGCATGGTTGATCATTTAATTATTCAAACAACACCTCTCAGTAAGTCTGTGATGGATGTCATTTTGGAAGCCAGAAGGCCTAGTACTAGAAAATCTTATGCTGATAAATGGAAGAGATTCTGTGCTTGGAACCAAGCACAAGGAACAGACACAGCAAAGGCCAATATTCCTCAGATTTTACAATATTTGACTGAGATGCTTGACAAGGTCCTATCTTTTTCTTCAATAAAAATCCATGCCTCTGCCATCTCGGCTCATTACAACACAGAGACTCCCCTCTTTTCTCATCCTCTGCTTAAACAGTATCTTAGAGGGGCCAAAAATTTAAGGCCTCCCAGAAGCAGCTACTGCGGATATAAAATTTCTGTCCTGGAAAACAGTTTTTCTCTTGGCAGTCACTTCAGCAAGAATGGTTTCAGAACTACAGGCTCTCATGGCTGTGGAGCCTTTTATTACATTTTCCCCAGACAGGGTGTCCCTCGGGACCAATCCTTCTTTTATGTCTAAGGTGGTATCCAGTGTGTCTCATAACCAGACAATTCACCTACCAACTTTTTACCCAAATCCGCAGAACAAAGTGGAGCAGATTCTGCATTCATTGGGCGTACACAGGCAACTAAGATTCTACTTGAACAGGACCAAATCTCTAAGAAAGTCTGAGCAACTACTGGTAGCATTTGCTGCAGGGTCCGAGGGGAAGGCTATATCAAAGCAGAATATTTCTAAGTGGATAAGCCACTGCATTCGTTTCTGCTACATGCCCCCATGGTAAACCTGTGCCCAAGGGGATCAGATCTCATTCCATCAGGGCTGCCTCTACCTCAGCAGCTTTTCTCAGAGGGGTTCCAACCAAAGACATTCTAGAAGCTGCTACTTGGAGCTCTGTTCATACCTTCACAAAGCATTACCATTTGCCTCTCTTCTCCAAATCCAGGGCAGGCTTTGCCACTGCAGTTCTGCAGGGCCTTATAGCCGCTTCTAATGCTGTTTAGGTCCATCCTCCCATCCATAGCTTTGGGATTCTACCCAAATGTAATGACTGCAAAAGTGAAACACGAAGAACATAGTGCAGTTGTGTACATTTACCATAAATGTAGATGTTCGAGTGTATTCACTGTTGCAGTCCAGGTTACCCACCCACCATCCCCCTTTCTATACCTTTTCTTTCCTTCACTATGCACAAAAGCCTTTGTGGTGTATTTGCTTTTATATGAAGGTAACGTTTATGTTTCTAAAGGTGCATTTATATATAGTTACTGTTTATTTTTGTGTGTATATATATATATATATATATATATATATATATATAATTTTGCTCCCCATTTTGGGGGGCACCTGACATCTGGGGCGAGAAAAACTGAATAAAATGGTGTCGACTGCATGTTTTATACCCCTGACAACCTGACGTCATGGAAGAGGAGACCGCAACTGATGCAGGACCCAAGACTTTGTTATTCAGGCCGACTGAGGGCAACCTGCCAGCAGATTACCCAGATGTATTGACTGCAACAGTGAATACACTCTAGCATCTACATTTATGGTAAGTGTACACAACTGTACTTTCCTTTTCCAGTTAATGAATTGGTTTGACAGAGTGGAGTATTTATTTATTAATTCATTTTATTTATCTTTGTTTACTAGTAAAGGCTGATTGAGATTAAAAGCCTTTTTCAGAGAAGGCCCAGGAAGAAAAGCTCCAGTGGTTTTACAGTTATGTTTTCGGATACAATAATTGAGAAGTGAAAATTATACATATTTTACAAAAGCAAAGGTTATACATTATTAGAACAAAAGAAAACCACATTGAGACATTCTAGTTTGTTTGGTATACATAGAATTTGAGAATACAGATAAAAGGGCTAGAAGTTGATGTGCTGAGTTAAGGATTTGTATTGACAGATTTACAGTAGGTTTACAAGTGCCATTGTTTTAATATGGAAATCGGATTCTCATAGATGACCCCCCCCCCTCCCATTTTGAGAGCTTGTGTATGTGTGAGTGGAATGGGAGGGAATGTGAAAGTGTTTATATGCAGTGCAGCTGAAGTTCCTTGGTTTGAAAAGATAAAGTAGTCTTCAGCTTCTGTTTTTGGATAGCACAATACTGACACAGAGAGGCTAAGTAGCTGAAAATGAAAAAAAAAAGCTAAGCGCATGACTTTCTTGTTTTCATCTGTTTTTAAAGTTCATTTTAATTGCCTGTATCAGTTTTAACAGTTTTTCTTCTTTTTGGTCTTAATTTAGTAGTTTGTTGTTTCTGACCCTAAAGCAGCTGGATAAAAACTTGAAATAAAAAAACAAGTACCGAACCAACACGGCTGGGCAAAAATCTCTATTAAACAAAACAGAAAGTAAAAGGTGAGCGCTTTCGCGATAACATCGCTTCTTCAGACTGATAAACAAGTAGAAAGACATGAATTTAAAAAGAAGGCAAAACTAATCAGCTATCATATGCAAATCTGGTGAATGAACTAAAAGGAACACACACAAAAACAGTGCAACAATTGTTATAAATACAAAGGAAACAATACAAATAAAATCTAAGTTTAAAAACAACATTAATCCTTAAGCGGATGTGCTTTCAAGAATGGTTTAAGGCTAGAAACGCCATTTAAACCTATTTCTCTGCATTCAAGAGCAAGATCCATTTCTGTTTTCTGTTTTATTAGATGCATCACCCCCCCTCTAATGCTAACATCCAAAACCTGGAATACAAAGAAAAAGTGTGTTCTGAGCCATACAAACCAATGTGTTGTGCTAAGGCATTTATGTCTTTCTGGTTCCTAATGTCCCTATAGTGTTCGAGAATCCTGTCCTTCAGTGGTTTGTTAGTTTTGCCTATGTGGAAGGCATGACAGACCTGGAAGCTTGCAAAATAAACAATATTTAGAGTTCTACAATCAGCATAAAAATCAAGTTTGATTTTAAAGTTAAAATGAGGATGTATGTAGGTTGAGCCCGTAAGTATATACTTACAGGCTAAACATGATCTACAGGAAAAAGTCCCATGCCTAGTAGACTGAGGCCCTTTAATACAGAGTTGTGATTTATAGCACAAATGTTTCTTCAAGGACTTATTGTTTTTAAATGCAAGATGTGGTGTACTGTCTATAGTCCCTTTCAGTTCATCTATTGTGTGTAAAATATTCCAATTCTGTTTATTGACCTCACAATATTTATTGATGTCAGTAGAGTAAGGTAGAGACACTCTACCTTTTATTGTAATTAGTTTTTGTAACCACTTGCTTTTGATGGCGTAATTAACATGAACATAAATTAGGCTTTTTTGCTTAGTTTACAGTACTACTTTTACTTGGAGAAGGCAGACACACATTTTATGTCCAATGTTGTTTTCTTGGAGTTTCCAGTTTTCTTAGAGTAATATGTAGTCCATTTCACTTGGTAACAAAGTTTTTACAATAGATAGATATCTTGAAAGATGAACTCCCTGATAGTATTTTTTTATAATTACTGATGTAGGGATTATTGTAATTGATTTGATTTCTAAAAATTAAATAGTAATTATAGCTGTGCTGATTTGGTGGTTTTGTGATCTTAAGTGTAAACAGTTCTGGGGTGGGGTCTGGTATTCAGAAAGAATCATAACATGACTATGCTGCAGTAAATACCATGGTGAAGATGGCAAGGCATGGCCTGGCATTGATTAGATGTACATTAATGCTGACAGAATGCAGACATGCCTAGAATAAATCCACTTAGACTAGGTGTCCTCCTGAGGTAGTGTGCTTTACAGCTCTGCCCAGCCAATTGCAATTGTTAAACACTGAGAGACTCCAACAAAACTGTACTACCCAAGATTGAGTCCCTCTATTAAACAAGGATCTCAGACCAACTCCTGCTAAGAAACTCTGCCCAGCCAATTGCAATTTTTAAAATCCGAGAGAGACTGACAAAACTGTACTACCCAAGATTTGAGTCCCTCTATTAAAAAAACAAGATCTCAGACCAACTCCTGTTAAGAAATTATGGGAAAGTCTCTAATTATAACAAAGCGTTAACTTATTGAGCATGCTACCTTGGAACGCAAGCTACCTTAAACAGGAATCTAGTAGCTTAGCCTGGTTTCCTGCCCACAAAAAGACACCTCTATACTGTTGTTGAAATACCCTTTTTACCCTTAAGCTCAGAGGCTACAAACAAGCCCGACTCTCTCTACCCTCTCTGGACTTACCTGATGCCCTAAGCAGCCATTTCTCACAGATTGTTTCTTTCCTGTGTGGCTATGCAACATGGTGCAGTCCTCGCCCCCTTATTCAAATCATATATGGACCTAGGTTATATCACAGCTCCAATACCTCTGGCACCATTTTTAAACACACACATCCCCTTAGACTAGGTGTCCTCCTGAGGTAACGTGCTCTACAGGTAAGGCTATGATGTTATTTTTAAAATACCATGTCTGTTAACCCCACAACAACAGTTACCACATTGCTCTAAAGTTGATGGTAATACTTCAGTGGTTGTACTTGCTATAGTTATTTAGTCTCCACCCCACCCACTAGCTGACACCATTGTCTCTCTCCTACCACTCACATATAACCTTAGACTTTAACCCTCCTACCTACCACCTAACATGCCTTCCTCTAACAAGATACTTCTCCTTTTGCCTCTCTTGCTACTGCTCTACTCCCTTTCCTTCTATAACTTCCTCCCTGTACCAACACACTCTAGTCCCACAATCACTTATGAAAAGCCAGTACACCCTCAGCAATCTTTCCATATCTGCACTTTAGTCTTTTCCTTGGATGCTCCCCTCCCAAAAATCAAAATTCACCCATCCCAAACCATCCCATCTATACGCAAAATAAAGTATCTACACTACAAGCATTACTACCTCCCCAAATCTCTTCTACTATCTGGTGATATTCATCCATATCCAGGTCCTAACCCCACTCGCCCATCCAACAATGCCACTTCTCCATACTTTAATGGTTCACCTCCCCCCAAAAACGATGCACCATGAATAATGGGAGTGTACTTAATAAAATCAGCAAATTCCACTCCTGGATAGCTAACTACACCCCTGATATAGTCACCCTGACAGAAACATGGCTAAAACCATGGGGGTGGGAGGATGGCAGAATGGTTCAGGTGTTTACCTTGCAGACACAAGGTGCAGGGTTTGATTCTCACATGGGGTACTTGGCTAGGCTTAAAATGGCCCACAAGGGCAAATAGCCTAGTACTAATCTATGAACCCTGACTGTGATATCCTCCCCCCAGGATAAAATATTCTAAGACTAGACCATCTTAAGAAAAAGGGGGTGGAGTGTCACCAAACCCACTCCCTTCTTTTCACCTGCTGAACTCCTGATGGCTAATCTGAAACTTAACAACTTCACAACCATCACTGTGGTAGCTATGTACATTCCTCCAGGCGATAACATCACCCTTCTAGAAAATATTCTCTCCTACTTTTCCCAACACGTATACAATGAAACCATCCTTCTTGGGGATGTTAATATAAACTGGTTAAACCTACAGACACCTAAATCCACTACTTGCATTAACTTACATGGCTTTACACAACTAGTCTCAGCACCTACCCACACTAGCAGATCTCATAGTCCTAGTACTCTAGTAGAACAAGATGCAGAAGGAATCACCACAGGAAAATACACCTCCGTTATAATCCAAAAAACGTCTTTTATTTTAGTACAATGAAATAAAAATGAGCGCTTTCGCGTAGAGAAACTACGCTTCTTCAGATGTGATATTTCTAAAAAGAACTCTTTGTTTTATACAAACTTTTGGCGGTCAAACCAAAAACAGTCATTCAATCATTCAATTAGCATGAATAGTTGATTATTTAACGTGCTCAATGACATTTAAGTTACTATGCGTATCTAAAGCAAATAAGATATACGTAAACCATTGTAAAATAGTACCATCGATGTTACTATGAGATTTTTGATATTGCAACATGTTATATAACTTATTTTAACATATTTTAACAAATTTTAAGGATGCTTACTACCATATAAAAATTGACAGGGCATCCAAAAGTCACCTACGCTTCCGGCTGGGAGCCAGTCATTTTCAGTTTTGCTCCCTGCCTTTTGGTCTCACCACAGCCCCCAGGGTGTTCACCAAATGCATGGCAGTGGTAACGGCTCACTTGAGACATCAGGGATACCAAGTGTTTCCATACCTGGACGACTGGCTCCTGTCTGCCACCACCAGGCATCTACTGCTACAGACCAGGGATGCCACTGTTGCACTGTGCCAAAGTTTGGGAATTACTTTGAATTGGGAAAAGTCTGCCTTGTTGTCCTCACAGCGTGTTACCTTTATTGGCGCTGAATTAGACACGGTGCTCATGAGGGTTTTCTTGCCCAAAGAGAGAATTCAGGTTTTACAGCAGCAGGTCTACGCTTTACTACCACTGAAGAAGGTCAAGGCAAAAGTGGTCCTCAAGTTGTTACAGACCATGGCTGCCACGATTATGCTAGTTCCTCTTGCAAGACTACACATGAGGCTTCTTCAGTGGCTACTTTTTGCCCAATGGTCTCTTTAGCATCTCCCGCTCTCCCATCTTATTGTAATAACTGACAGGTGCAAGCAGGATCTGCGCTGGTGGCTTCAGACCAGCAATCTCAACGCCGGGTATGCTTTCTTTCTTCCTTCTCCGATTGCCACTCTGACCATGGATGCCTCCCAGATCGGGTGTGGGGGAGCATTATCTCGGCAGGACAGTCAAAGGCACGTGGCAGGAACACGAGATCCATTTGCATATCAATGTCTTGGAGATGAGAAAGGCGCTATTAGCGTTGCAAGCACTTCAAAGCTTTCTTCCTCATGGGACAATTGCAATCCACTCAGACAACATGTCAGTGGTCTGGTATCTGAACAAACCGGGAGGAACCAGGTCGTATCCCCTTTGCCGAGAGGCACTTCGAGTGTGGCAGTCGGCAGCATCTTCCCGGCGCTTTCTAGTGGCAACGCACATACTGGGGAAGTCCAACGTGAATGCCGACAGGCTGAGCAGAGCTATTCTGATGCCTCGAGTGGTCCCTGAGCGAACAAGTGGCGGAACGGATTTTCCACAGATGGGGTCAGCCTTGCTGCGATCTGTTTGCCAGCCTCCTCAATGCCAAATGCAGCAGCTACTTCACCCTTATTCCCCCGAAGGGGGAGGCACCCAGGGACGCTCTAGTTCATGATTGGCTCTCCGGTCTTCTCTATGCCTTCCCTCTAATTCCCCTGGTAACGAAGGTTATTCAGAAAGCACAGTCCTTGGGAACAAGAAGCAAAATTATACTGACTGACTGGCCTCGTCAGATCTGGTTTCCTTTTCTTCACCCTTATCTAATGGACGATCCATGGATTCTGGACCAAGAGCCAGATCTGTTGACTCATGTCAGGGCAGTTCCACCCCTCCATTCAGACCCTCAGGTTGACAGCATGGCTGCTCCAAGTCCATCCCTAGTCAGACTTCATGATTTTTCACCGGAGGTGGTTCATATTCTGTCTTCCTCCCACAAGCCTTCTACTAGGAAGATTTATTCCAGTAAGTGGAAGAGATTCTCCATTTGGGCTCATGAAAGGCAGATTGATCCCCTATACAGCTCCCATCTCATCAGTTTTAGAGTTTCTTTCTCAACTGTTTAGCCAGGGATCAGCTGCAACAACTATCAAATTGCAGTTGGCAGCCATTTCTACTTTTCACGTTGCTAATGAACCCAATCTAATGGCGCACAGACTTTGTAGGGCTTTTCTGAAAGGGACTATGCTACTTAGACCTCTAATCTTTGATTCTGTAATGCCATGGGACCTTAATTTTGTATTACAGCGGCTTACCTTGCCTCCATTTGAGCCTGCGGCAACCTGTGACATTACATTTTTGTCTTGGAAGACACTCTTTTTGATAGCCATCACTTTGGCTAGGCAGGTCGCTGAACTCCAAGCTTTATCGGTTCAGCCCCCTTACTTGGTATTTCACAAGGATAGAGTTTTGCTAAGACTTAATCCTTTCTTTATGCGTAAGGTTGCTTCAGTGGTCAACCTCAACCAGTCCATCGAGCTGCCTGTGTTTTTCCTTGAATTCTCTAACAAGGCAGAATTTAAATCAGCTAGATGTCCACAGACAATTGCGTTTCTATTTACATAGAACAAAAGATATTAGGAAATCTGATCAACTTTGTCTCGTTTTCAGACAATAGACTAGGGACTTCAGTTTCTAAAGTAACTCTGTCCAGTTGGATTTCTAGTTGCATTTCCTTCATCTATACTTCAAATGGCAAGGAATTACCCTTTAAACTGAAGGCTCATTCTACACGTTCGGTGTCTACTTCTACTGCCTTTCAGGCTAGGATGTGTATGGATGATATTTGTGCAGCAGCCACTTGGGCATCTCCTCACACCTTTATTAGTCACTACAAATTGGATCTGATATCAAGGGGCAGATCCTCCTTTGGTTCCACAGTGCTCAGGAGTATTTTCCAGTGAGCCGCCCAAGGTCTAGGTGCTAGGGACGCTGTCCCATGGGTAAGAATGTAGGCGAGATTGGACTACATAACATCAAGAAGTTATGTACTCACCATAATGTTCAATGTGTGTAGTCCATCTCGCCTCACATTCTTAGTAACCCACCCATCAACCCCCTCCTGGAGGACCTAGAGGTCGAGTCTCTGTTTTCAGCACTCCTTCTTGATGTGTTGAGTTGGTTCTTCCTCTCAGCGTGTTTGTTTGTGTGTGTATGTGAGCTCGCAGCAAACAAGATCTGAGGATAGGTGCATTGCAGCATGGGATACCTCTTAGCCACAAGCCAGTTGAAGACTTTGAGCTAGAGTATGGCCGAGTCGGAGCCGAGGTTCGGCTCCGAACCCACTGGTAAGAATGTGAGGCGAGATGGACTACACACATTGAACATTATGGTGAGTACATAACTTCTTGTTCTCCACTCCTCCGGCATCATCTGACTTTCCAAGATTTCATTAACCAATCTGGTTAAGAACTCCACTGCCATTTCTCCTAAGCACTGCCATGCTTCCACTGGTATGTCATCTGGACCAACAGCCTTTCCATTCTTCATCCTCTTCATAGCTGTCCTTACTTCCTCCTTTTAAGAGTCATAATTGATGACCAACTTAAAATTGACTTGCATATGAACAACTGCATTAAAAAAAAAAAAAACATAAATAACTTTGGCTTCTGTATCGGAACAAAAGTTTCCTCACTAACAAAGTTATACTCTCTACCTCCTACCTAGCCTATTCTACAGCTCTGAAATTCTTACAAATCTTAACTGCACACTACTAGCCAAATCAGAGGCAACTTGCAACGAGGTAGCTAGATTTGCAGCACAACAAACCTTTACAAATCTCACCATTGTCTTTCCCTAAAACACCTAAACTGGCTGGAGCTTCCCCAGCAGCTACTTCTCTCCCAACTCCTCACAGTGCACTCAGTCCTTTACCAGAAATCTTACTGTCCCAGCCTATCTCCTCTCATCTCACATTGCAACCCCACCAGGCAGTTCCGACCAAGACCAGCTACAAATACACAAACCCAAGACCAAAATTGGACGTAACCTCTATAGTTACCATCCTTGTATATCGTGGAACAAACTCCCACTAGAAATCAGGTCCCTTAAAAGTATTATTCTCTTGCTACAGCTTTGAATTGATTATCTAAAATCTCAGTGGTCTTGCCTTTGTACACAACTTTCCTAAACCCTACATAGTCCAGCTATGGCCCCATGAATACCTCTACTATCATGTCTTTTGTATTATAAATGCTGCTAACCAAGATATTTACTGCTATTGTATAACACTAGAACAGTGGAAAACTGAAATTGTTATATTTGATTGTTTTGGTAAACTTTATGTTGACTTATCTTCTGTAGTGAAATACTGAAAATTTTATTTTCTGATTGTTTTTCTGTGCTGACTGTTTGTTTTCTCTTAAACCTGTTTTATCTAGTCATTGGCTTTTCCATTTAAACTTAATGCAACACTGTGGAGCTTTTCTCCCGGGCCTCCACCGAAAAAGGGCTACTCAGCTCTGTCAACAAATGTAAAATAAATTAGTAGTACTGCTTAATGAAGGCTCTTATTCTCAAAAAACATTGCCATCACTCGAGTGAATGGACCTCACAGTGCATGATCATGTGACCTGTGGAAATAGTCATGCAGGTTGCATGCCTGATGCTGTTCTCATTCACAAGTAAATTGAAGTATCACATAGCTGCTGTATAGGCAGAGCTGGAAAGATGTACAAGGGCTACATAGCAAAGTATGAAACATTTTTATTATATAAATGGGAAGGAAAGGTGGAGTGTTTGGATAAGTCAGAAAGGGAGAACAGCAAGCAAAGGAGCACATACAAGGACAATAGGAGCAAGCAAAGGAGCACGCACAAGGACAATAGGAAAGGACGACTAGGGAAAGGTGTGTGTGTGTGTGTGTGTGTGTGTGTGTGTGTGTGTGTGTGTGTGTGTGTGGTGTGAATCTCCAACATTACCTATCCTTAGTGTAGGATGTCCCATCCAGGCCCATCCCCACATATCCTGCAGAGCACCAATGCAGGTAGCATTAGAAGGCTGCAATCCCTTGAAGATGCACACACACACTTTAGTAGTGATAAGTATGTAAATGGATGTCAATACTGCAAGGCCAAAGCATTCCATAATATGGGTGTTATCTTTAGCATCAGTTAATGAATGTGCAGTTCTGTGATCAAACACAGACTAGTCTGACCTGCTGAGTGAGCCATATGGCATGTGTGAAGACCTTAGTGCATTACAGAGACTGCAGGCAGTGGCAGTCCACTTGGCAGCCATTAATGCTTCCCTACAGCTATGGAGAACCAGACACTGTTGTGAGAGGGGATGGTTTTACAGTGTTGATGTGCACAGCTACTTAAAGGAGAACCACACCTACAAACTGAAAAAATGCATGCTTTTAAATCTTGAACTTTTCTGCATTGCTAATGCCTCTGTATCAAAGTAAATGGTTACTGTTATTTTCTAATTTGTAGTACCCCAAAATGATCTGAAGGATGCTGCCATGGCTATCCTTATATTGTTTTACAGTCAACGTCTTTACCTTCCTGATGTCATGTTACAGAGACCAGAAAGAAATCCTTATGATGAGGGGATCATTTACTGTAGTTTTCCCTGTCATTAGTTGACAACATTGCTGTGACTGCTTACTTTTCACTGGCAGCATCAGTCCACATTTTTAATTACTTTGCTTCCTTTGATTTTCATTAGTGACTGTCTCTGTTGCAGCATTTTAAGGAATGTTTGAATAACAGGCTTGAAAATGTAGCTGAGTTAATTTTTCTTTTCAAAGTAACAACTGTAGTTCAGTGCTCAAATGTGAGAAATCTGACCCCTGTGATTAATAGGTGTTACTTGGGCTAAGATAGGGTTGCATTTGTGAGGTTTTTGCGCTAGTAAACAGCTCAGTAAGCTCCTGGCTGGTGCCCTGCAAACTTCTACAGCAGCAGAGACAAAAGAGAGACTTTGGATTAAGTATAATTTTTCTGCATTTTCTGTCTAATTCCGCCTAAAATGCCTTTTTTCTAGAGTTTCTGTGATTTAAAAAGCTTGTTTCAGCTACATATTGCACTTATTTTACTGCCTGCACATTAACAAAGTCGTTTTTGTGTTTAAATTACCTGTTTAACTGTTGTAGGCTACACACTCAAGTGTGATAGCCATTTCTGTGCATTTAAAGTGTTTTTTTGATTGCATCTGCGTTATTTTCTGAAGAAAAAAAAATACTTGTTTTCCCGCCTTTCTAAGCTAGTATAGTCCAGTTTTCAGGTTAGTGCTGAATTCAGGGCTGTGTTACAAGTTTCTGTGTTTGCCCATACCTTACTTGGATAGAGGGAAGTTTCTCTGTTCACTGTGAGAGAGGGAGCTTTGAACAGCCTATCTGTCCTTGGAGGAGTGGTTTCAGCCCAGAAATTAGTAGTTTATTGGCCATTTTGGGTAATTTTTATATATCTCATTTCCCTGCTAAAAAACCCGCATTTGTGTGCCGGGCAGTGCCGGTTAGCTAGGGTATAAATATTCCCGGCTCCACAAAGTTTACTCCTTCAATTTTTCCCTTGGAACTAACCAAACTTTCAACTTAAGCACTCAAACCATTCACTTCTCATCCTGGCACTTGCTCAAAACTCATAGCAAGCAGTAATAAACCTTAGCACTAGACCCCACTATACTGTAGAGAAGGACAAGGCTCTCTATTCGACCTTACCAGCCAGTCAGTAAAACAGTTCACTGTATCTAGGCATGTCCAAAGGGCCGTTTCAGGTGTACTCTCCGGTCCAACTAGTGAATCTGGGCATTTTGAGGCAATATTACAATTGCCTCATGTACACAGACAACCCTCTCCTCCTTCCACCAAACACTAATACATGCAAGAGATGCAATTATACAGCTAAACTGAAGGCTAAGCTCTCTCAACCCAAGACTGGACCAGGCAGTCAAGAGGAGAAGGGAATTACTTGCATCACACCACCAGTCTCACATAGACCTATGAAACCAGCACCGTCAAAAAACACACACAGATACACGAAAACATACTCGGAGGCCCTAAATAAAAATCTGCAAAAGCAACAGAGACCTCCAAAGCAGACATCCAAGCAACCTCCACCCCCCAATACAAACCATGAAGCACATACTTCACAAAACCAGTGTGCCACGCAGTCACAGCCCTTAAGGCAAAATAACATACTAAACACATTAGTAATAGGTAGGTGACTCTATAGTCTGGCACACTGACGTCCCACTCACTAGGCTGAACAAGGAGAAGGTTACTGTTAGCTGCCTGTCGGGTGCCAGGATCTGCCACATAACACAAGCACTCCGGTCACTCCAGAACAAGTACAAATATGACTGTCATTGTCCATGTTGGTGTGAATGACGTGAGCCGTACCTCCCTGGACTACATGAAAAAAGACATGGAGGAGCTCTCTGATCACATAGCCTAGGCCGGTATGACCCTGATCCTGAGTAGCATCCTGCCCTCACCAAGAAGGATACCATGTTATAGAGAAAATATTATCAATTTCAACAATTGGCTAAGCTTCTGGTGTCATTCAAAGGGGATCCAGTGTCTGTCAGCCTGGGATGACATACTCAACAAGCCACGCTGCTTTGCTAGAGACGGCTTGCACCTGTCACCCTTAGGCTTTCGAATACTGGCCAAGGCTCTTGCCACCCCCATAGTGCCTTTTTTAGGCAAGGCTCAAAAGACAAACCTACCGCCGTAAATAGCACAAGTAACAAAAAACAGAGGGTAATGCTACTCAGTGCCAGAAGTCTAAACCTCAAAATGCATGCACTCTATGCACTCCTCAGTATGGTGAAAATCGATAAATGTGCAGTAACAGAAACCTGGTTTAAGGCTCCAGGGAGTACCCCAGCACTACCAAGCTAAAACTCCTACTATACATTTCGGTCACAAAACCCGGACCGAAATACAAAAGGCAGGGGAATATCCATATTCATCAAGGATACTCACACCTCCAGGTTAGTGGCACAGCACAATGCGTCAGAGATCATCCACGTGCAACTAACAATGGGCAAAATTGCTATTCAAATTATAGCTTGCTACAGATCACCCACCATGTCCCAGGACTCGCACTCCACATTCCTGGAAACACTGGGAAACATAAAGGTCCTACCAAGCACCCTGATATTGGGTGATTTCAATTACCCAAACATTAACTACGAGAACTACTCCAGTACAAACTCCCTTGCCCAACATTTCCTAGAATTTATAAACTCAAACGCCCTGGATCAACTGGTCAACACCCCCACCAGAGGTGACAACATATTGGACCTGGTCATCACCAACATGGGCGATCGGTGTTCCACACCGGAGGTCAACCCCTCGCTGGTTAGATCTGACCATAAATGAATCGGTCTGGATATCCACATTCCGCCACCACCCCCGGTCAAAGAAACCACCGTGAAAAACTTTTCAAAAGCAAACTTCACATTACTTAAGACCGAGGTAGGAAGTTTCAAAGCCCCCATGCTAAAGGATAACGCTGTTCAAGCTGCAAAATCCTTTACTAATGCACTCTACGGGCACCTACAAGAATGCATGGATTGTGCTATCCCAAACAAAACCAAGACTCACTCCTCCAAGAAAAGGAAACCAGTCTGGTGGGCCCCTACCATAAACAAGCTATACAATAGAAGGAGGAAACTAGTACAGAAAAGAGTAAAATCCCAATAAGGGAAGACATCCCTGATCAGTATCAGCAAGAAACTACGTTTCCTCATAAAATCATCCAAGGCTAGCTTCGAAAGAAAAATTGCCATGGACTCCAAAGATAACCACAAGGCATTCTTTAGCTATGTCAAGAATCTAAGTGGCAATTCTCAGATCTGCTCAGAGTTAGTGCAGAATGGCACAAAATGCACTGAACTGACCGATATAGCCAACATCCCGGCAGGCAGGTTCAGTGCAAACTTCACCCCCAAAAGGGCCCATAACTATACCAGAAAAATGTAGTGCCCCTGAAATCACAGACACTCTGGTTAAAACAGTCCTCTCCAAAGCCAAAAACACAGCATCAGTGGGACTGGACGGTGTCCCAGGCTGTGTCCTACACAAGCTCAAAAATGAACTAACCCCTCACCTAAACACACTGTTTAAACTCAGCCTTTCCACAGGCTACATGCCCACAGAGTGGCACACAGCAACGGTTATTCTGCTCCACAAAGGTGGAGCCACAACGGACTCTGGGAACTATCACCCTATAAGCCTGATTAGCTTGGTCTGCAAAGCTATGGAATGCATCATCATGGATCTCATTAACAGAGACATTGGGAACCTCCAAACACTGGACACTACTCATTTCAGGTTTAAGGGCAGATCATGCCTCTTAAACCTGGTGGACTTCTTTGAGACAGTTACCAAGGCTATAGACGAGGGAATGGTGGTCCACACAGCCTACCTAGACCTTGCAAAGGCCTTCGACACCATTCCCCACTCTGGTATTATAGACAAAGCTCACCAGCCTGAACATAAACCCCTACGTCATGAGATGGGTTGCAACTGTCTCACGGACAGAACCCACATGGTAAGAGTTGCAGGAGCTAGGTCTGATGCCAAACCGGTTACAAGTGGCGTTCCCCAGGGCTCAGTCCTAGGTCCCCTCCTGTTCGGCATATACTTCTCAGAGGTACAGGCAAGCACAGGGGGACTATGGCTGACCAAGTTCGCAGACGACTGCAAACTATGGGCTTTGACTCTCCGGCTGACACACACATCCTCCAAAAGGGTCTCACTGTGAGATACCTGGTGTCAAAACCATGGCCTCAAGCTAAATGCAAAAAAGTGCATAGTCATCCCCTTTGGAAAAAACAAAGTACCCACAAACTACCACATAGGTGGTAGCCCCCTAAATACAGAAGACGCAATAAGGGATCTGGGGGCCCAAGTAGATAGTAACCTCTCCTTTGATAATCACATTGCCAAAGTGGTTAGAAAATCCTTCTATGTGGCCCACCTAATCACAAAAGGGTTTGCATCCAGATCGAAAGAGGTCATTGGGCCCCTCTACGCATCACTCATCAGACTCATCATAGAGTACAATGCCCCATTTGGGATGTACCTTGCAAGACACCTGCAACAACTGGAAAGACCACAGAAGTACCTCACCAAGAGGATCCCTGACCTCAAGCAGATGCCCTATGCAGCTTGACTGAAGAAACTCCAGCTGTACTCGGTTGCATACCGCTTACTTGAGGTGATATCTGCCTGACATACAAGGCCATGTCCAGCCCAGAATTGATGGACATGCTCCACCTAAAGAAAACCATATCCTCTTGAGCCGCACGGTCCAAGGATCTAAACCTCACCACAACAATAAATAGGGTGTGCTGGAGGGATAGAGTCCTGTCCCAGAGACTTCCCATGCTCTGGAACAAGATTCCAATCTACATTAGGCAGAGTTCCTCACTAACCCTCTTCAAGAGAAACCTTGACGAGTGGATGGGAAACGGAAAGTTTACCCCAGGGATCACTTCAATGGCTGTGCTGGACAGAGGCACAGGGAACTAATCTAAGGGGGTGGCGAAAGCCAACACATTCCAGCTAGGCTTATAAATGCCTTCGGGCAGATAGCCTAGTACCTACCTATGAACCTATGCAGTCGCATATTTAAATATTGTAGATAGAATTAAAGTCTTTGATGTTAATCTTCTTTCCCCAACTCCAGAAGAAACTAGCACTTTTGTAGAAATTACAGTGTAGAAAAAAATGCAAAATCATACACTGACAAGTAAGAATAGTTAGATTAACATAATTGCTTTCTTTCTTTCTTTTTGGCACAGAGTTTTATTAAAGGGAAAAATATTTGCATCTGAAAACTAAGCTTGAAAGCCCTGCTTTTGTTCAGACTCCACGCTACACTATTTATCTGAGGTGTGATGCTGGTAATCTGTAACTGATAAGGCACATTTAAATGTCATTGTTTTCTTAATGTCTCTGTTGTTGGGATAAGTGACTTGACTTAATTACTGTGCCACTCTTAAAGGACCGCTACGGGCAAATGATGAAAAAAAAATAAAACAGATTTTTTTATCTTGCCATGATTTTCTGCACCTCCCAAAGCTGCCTGCAGCAAAATAAGTACTCATTCCCAATTGTATTTATTTTTTTACTCTTGTCTGTCCTCATCATAGGGGCAAACATCGTGATTCCTTTGGAAAGCTGAATCTGTCCCATAATGCATAGATTGTGAGAATAAATAGCCCTACTGTTTGTTGTCAGACTGGACTTCCATTCCCTTGGCATTTTTTTCAGGTGTTCCATTCTAAGTTTGAGAGTCTGCAGCTCATGTGTCATTGACTGGTCTCTACTGAGTTTTACAAATGTTGTTCGTTCCTACTGGTGACAAAAGTGTCACCAAATTACCGAGATAAAAAAGACTTTTCACAAGGCTTTACCAGAAAGGCTCATCCAGACTCTGCTACACTTTGCTGTAAAGGAATGGTTAGTTTGCTTTTATTTTTTGTATTACTGTATTGCCTTTCTATATTTTGAATACTGTAGTTTGTTTCTTTACCTTGTGTTTTGCTTGCTTTCTGTTTTAACAGCATATTAAAACTTCAAAAGAGACCACAGCTCTCTCTGTTCTGAGTCAGGCAGAATTTTTCCTGCCCTCCCACCCATTTAAGTTGTCTTGTTAAATACCACTGTCTTTCTAGTTGCCCGCCTCTTATGTTAATCTGACCATATATCTCATTTCTCTCTACTTTCACTGGCTTATGTGAGTAATCACAAAATCATCATTTTTGAAATCCCACCCCTTTAATTATTTAAATTTATTGGCCATCCTACAGTATTTCATAGTACCAAAATATAAAAGTGACCACCCCTTTCAATCCATCTTGCTGTTTTAAAAATAGTAACTGTCCACTAAACCTTAACTTTTTAAACAGGTAAAACTCAAGTTACCTACTTTCACATCTAACTTCTCTAGTGCACACTGCAGAGTGCATTCTTTTCAATCTTACCTTTAAGCATCCCTGTGACTAGCACTTTCTCTAATTCCTGCTGGAAAGCACCAGGAAGCCTTAAACTCATACAAACACTGAACTCTCCTTGTTAACAAGGAGAAATTAATAATAGGCACTAAACAGCCTATAATTGCAAAGTACCTTGCTAAGGAAACGGCTCCTATACTTTACAAAGAAAAAAAAGCCCACAAACCAGGCATGTCCAAGGGTCAGCTTCCAGTAATTTCTCCTGTCCACCTGGTGAATCTGGGCATACTGGGGCAATGCAGCAATTGCCTCATGTACACAGACAACCCTCTCCTCCTACCACCCAACACTACAACCTGTGAGAGATGCACTTACATAGCCAAAATGGAAGCAAAGCTCTCTCCACCCAAGATTGTGCTAAACAGTCAAGAGGAGAAGGTTAACACCCACACTACACCTCAAGCAACACATAGCCCTTCTAAACCCGCACCACCAACACCCACATATAGCAACACTAAATCCACATATGCAGAGGCCCTTAACTGTAACCTGCCCAAGCAACAAAGACCTCTGAAGCTGAAACGCAAACAAACACCAGTCACAACCAATGTGTCACATAGTTCACAACACCAGTGTGCCACCCAGCAACAGCCCCTAAGGCAAGACAATGTACCTAACACTTTAGTCATAGATGACTCTATAGTCCGGCACACTGATGTCCCTCTCACCAGGTTGAATAAGGAGAAAATTACAGTCAGCTGCCTGTCGGGTGCCAGGATCCGCCACATAACGCATGCACTCAAGTCACTCCACAACAAGTACAAATATGACTCTGTCATTGTCCATGTTGGAGTGAATGACTTGAGACGTACTTCCCTGGACTACATGAAAAGACACATGGAAGAGCTCTCGGATCATGTGGCCCAGGCAGGTATGACCCTAGCCCTGAGTAGCATCCTGCCTTCGCCCAGAATGATACCACAATATAAGGATAAAATGATTGACTTCAACAATTGGCTAAGCTTATGGTGTCATTCAAAGGGGATCCAGTATCTGTCTGCCTGGGATGACATGATTGACAGACCACGATGCTTTGCCAGAGATGGTCTGTACCTGTCGCCCCTGGGATTCGGGTTACCGGCTAAGGCTCTTGCCACCCCTATAGTGCCTTTTTTAGGCAAACTTCAAAGGACAAAACCACCACCGTAACAGGTACAAGCATGCAAAATCTGAAGGTAATGCTACTCAATGCTAGAAGTCTAAACCTCAAAATGCACTCTCTCGAGGCACTCCTAAAAATGGAGAACATTGATATCTGTGCAGTAACTGAGACCTGGTTCAAGGCTCCAGAGAGCACCCCTGCAATACCAGGCTACAACTCTTACCACATTTTTCGGCCACCAAACCAGGACCGAAACACTAAAGGTGGAGGAGTGTCAATATTCACCAAGGATATTCACACCACCAGGCTAGTTGGTCAACACAATGTGTCTGAAATTCTCCAAGTGCAACTAACACTAGGTAAGACTGCAATCCAAATTGTAGCTTGCTACAGATCCCCCACCATACCCCAAGATTCTCACTACACCTTTCTAAACATACTGGAAAATATTAAGATAGAACCAAACACCCTAATACTGGGTGATTTTACTACCCTGCCATTAAATGGGAAAACTACTCATGTCCCAACACCTTTGCACAACGGTTCTTGGAATTCATAAATTCCAACGCCCTGGATCAACTAATCCATAGTCCCACCAGGGGCTCCAATATCCTAGACCTGGTCATTACCAACATGGGAAATCAATGCTCCATACCTATGGTCACCCCCTCGTTAGTCAGGTCTGACCATAAGCTAATCACCCTTAACATCCACATCCCACCCCACCCCTCCAGTAAAGAAACCACCATAAAAAACTTCTCCAAAGCCAACTTCATGCTACTCAAGTCAGAAATGACAAACTTCATGACACCCATGCAGACGGGACTGAAAGTTCAACTGCTGAATCCTACACTAAGGCACTGTGCGAGCACATCCACTCATGCATGAATCGTGCCATCCCAAATAGAACCAAAATGCTCACATCCAAAAAAAGGAAGCCAATCTGGTGGTCCCCTGCCATAAACAAACTTTACAACAAAAGGAAGAAACTTTTGCAGAAAAGAGGAAAATCCCAGGATGCAAAAAAACTCCCTTACTAGCCTCAGTAAGAAACTGAGATGCCTCATAAAATCCTCCAAAGCTAGTTACGAAAATAAAATTGCCAAAGATTCCAAAGACAACCACAAAGCATTCTATAACTATGTCAAGAATCTAAATGGCAATGATCAGATCTGCTCTGAGCTAAAACAGAATGGCATTAAATATACTGATAAGAAGGATATTGCCAATATCCTGGCAGATCGATTCAGTGCCAACTTCACCCCCTCTCACGGCCTAAATGGCCCATCTCAATACCGGAAGATTGCCAAATTCGAGTAATAACGGCCACACAGGTACAAAATGCACTCTCTAAAGCCAAGAATACAGCATCCATGGGACCAGATGACATCCCGGGCTGTGTACTACATGAACTACAATATGAACTGGCACCTCACCTAAGTGTCATGTTTAATCATAGCCTCACCTCAGGTTTCATGCCCACTGAGTGGCGCAGAGCTACAGTTATCCCAATCCACAAGGGGGGATCCACCTTGGATCCCGGAAACTACCGTCCCATCAGTCTGACAAGCCTCATCTGCAAGGCCATGGAGCGTATTATCACGCAACTTATAAACAAAGACATTGGCAACCTTCAAACACTGGACCCCACCCAGTTTGGGTTTGTGAAGGACCGATCTTGTCTCCTGAACCTGATTGACTTCTTTGAATCGGTCTCCAGAGCCATGGACAAGGGTAAAGTGGTCCACACAGCCTATCTAGACCTTGCCAAGGCCTTTGACACCATCCCCCACTCTGGAATCGTAGATAAACTTACTAAGTTGGGCATTAATCCCTATGTCACCCAATGGGTTGCTAAATGGCTTACTGATAGAACCCACACTGTAAAAGTAGCCGACTCCAAATCTAGCTCCAGACAAGTGACAAGTGGAGTACCTCAGGGTTCAGTCCTGGGGCTGCTCTTGTTTGGCATCTACTTCTCTGAAGTACAGGTCAACACTATGGGACTCTGGCTAACAAAGTTTGCAGATGACTGCAAACTGGGAGCCATTATTGAATCCCCAAATGATGTGGATACTCTACAAAAGGGCCTTACAGAAACAGATGCTTGGTGCCAGAGCCATGGGCTCAATCAAGCTCAATGCCAAGAAATGTATTGTTATCCCCTTTGGGAAAAAACATGTATCCATGAATTACCATATAGGTGGCAGTACACTAAACACAGAAAGTGTGATAAGAGACTTAGGGACACAGGTGGACAGTGGTCTCACCTTCGATAACCACATCACCACAACAGTCAGGAAATCCTTCTATGTGGCACACCTCATCACGAAGGGCTTTTCATCCAGAAAAAAGGAGGTCATTGTCCCACTGTACTCATCCCTCATTAGACCCATTATAGAATACAATGCCCCATTTGGTATGTACCTCTCAAGACATCTGCAACAACTGGAAAGGCCTCAGAAATACCTCACTAAAAGAATCACAGGCCTAAAGCAGATGCCCTATGCTGACCGCCTTAAAAAACTCTAGCTATACTCTGTCTCATATCGTGTACTCAGAGGCGATCTCTGCTTAACATACAAGGCCATGTCAAACCCAGAGCTGTTGGACATGCTACACTTAAAGAAATCCCAATCCCTCAGAGCTACACGCTCCAGGGATCTAAACCTTTTCATCACAATAAACAAAACATGCTGGAGGGATAGGTTCCTGACCCAGAGACTACCCAGACTCTGGAATAGATTGCCCATACATGTAAAGCAGAGTGCCTCTTTGGACCTCTTCAAGAGGAACCTTGACGATTGGATGGGAGAAAGGAAATTCACCCCAGGGATCACGTCAGTCGCCCTGCTAGACAGGGGTCCAGGAAAGTAAAAATTGTGGGAAGAAATAGCCTGGGAATTGTTATGGCTAGGCTTGTATAGGCCCTAGGGCTGATAGCCTAGTACCAACCTATGAACCTATGAACAAGGAGCAGTTTTGCAAGTTTCAATTCCTGGCCATGTTACTCCTCCCATCTCCCCTCCTTCAGTTGGCTACAGTCTCACATTTCCAGCTTGGGTAGATTCAACTATTTAGTCACCTTTGCATGACAATAGACCTCAAACAAATCACAGCCTGGTGTGCTACTAAAACTGTTCCTTCATATGTGTCTTCACTTCTGAACAGCATTTCTCAGGAAGCACACACATCAGTCCAGAGTTTAGGCCAATCTATCCATTTTTTTAAAATGTGCTCAGTAAAATATTCGACGTGTAATGCATTCTGGCTGCTGACATGGTTATCTTTATATAGTTATTCTCTTCTAGCATAACATGAACTTGTGGTATTTGATGATAAAGTTTACAACAGTTCTCAGTTTCTTAACAGTGACCTTCCAAGCTTCTGATGTGACCTGGTACTTTCTCTTACTATTGCTTTATGTAGTTTGTGTTAGTTGTATACCTGTAGCGTGTGTCTCATCTCAGCAACAGACTCCTGGAGAAAACTTCCAAAGCAGATACTTGTATTGAAAGAGTACCAGCAGCTGTAGCAGTAATACCATACTCCAAAAGAATGCACTCAAACATAGTACTGACAAACACAGGGGGATGTATTGTGTATGAATCAAGCAATGATGAAATTGCTAGGGACTACACTGAGCACAATTTTACTCTATCTCTACATTTCATAATGCATAACATCCACACCGCACTTACAAAGGCACACCTCCACTTTCCACAAACACATCTACCCTCACCCATACAACATACCAGTCAAATTTAAGGCTTTTCCCACCTCTCTGCAAACACTGCTGTAATGGCTTTGGCAAATGAAAACTCGATTGATGGATGTCAGTTCAGGACTCCCATCCATACCTCTCAACAGAAAGTCCAGATTTGTTTTCTCAGTTTTTCTCTGTTTTTCATATAATTGCAGTTTTCTGTCAAATCACTGGCAAATCATTGAACAATGAAGTCAGAAAATAATGACAGGCATTTGATTTTCAGACTTAATGTCATTAAGAAAATTCATGCTAATGCAAAACCTGTGTATCAACTTTCTATGTTTGTAAGAGCAATATTTTAAAATTGTCCCTATTTTTGAGCCTATGTCCCCCATTTTTTATGGCCTTGTCAAAGCCATTATTGACAGCAGCTGCCAGTTCCCTTCAGCTTGTGGTGTATCTCATTTTACCACTGTCCCTGCGAACGGGTTCTCTCTCAGTCCCCAACTTGTTGAGTCCTTGGCCATTGGCCACATCTGCAGTGAAGAAACCAGCCACAAGGACTTAAGGGCTTTAAAAAGAAAAAAATGTACTGTAGGTGTCTAGCTACGTTTCCCTCTTACCCTGCTAATGTAGAAAGTACCTGGTCTAAAGCAGAAATAACTGGCTCTACTCATGGCTAGGGACTGCAGCTGCAGCCCCACCCCCATATGTTGTGAATACATTCCCCAGTTAACTTTTCTTTTTGTTATCTGTAAACAAAGATAAAGCTCTAGGCGAAAAAAGGTAACCCAGTAGATACACTGGAACTGCCCACTTGTGAAATAGAGGCAAAATGATACTTAAACTGCCACTTTTTGTCTGCTTCAAACTAGGTATCTACCCAGAAAGGACACAGCTGAAATCAGGTCTATAGATTGTTTTTCCCTACTAGATTCTAATAACTCCTAACAATTTGGCTGTTTAGATACTTACCCTGCAATGGGTGGCCACGGTGGTGCAGCGATTAGCGTTGCCGCCTCACAGGAAGAAGTTCTCCGGTTCGATTCTCGGCTGGGGTGCCTTCTGTGCGGAGTTTGCATGTCCTCCCTGTGGTCGCATGGGTTTCCTCCGGGTGCTCCGGTTTCCTCCCACATCCCAAAAGACATGCTGTAGGTGAATTGGACACTCTAAATTGGCCCTAGGTGTGAGTGTGTGCGTGTGTGTGCCTTCTGTGGAAGGTTGGGCGCCAGGCTGGCAACTCGACACTGTAAAACTCCACTGTCAATCATGAGCAGACAGGTGATCCGCTGTGGCGACCCCTAACCAGGAAAAAGCCGAAAGAAGAAGAAGATACTTACCCTGCAATCTTTAGCCTGGGGGAGTTCTATGAACTCAGGTCTATAGTTTGCTGTTTGCAGCATTTGCTGCTCAATTTTTCCTGAGTGTGATTTTCTGCAGGAACCAACTACTTCACATTACCTGCGACCACTCCCACCCCCCTCCTCCAATATTGTCCCAGCAAAGTTTTTTAAACCCCTGGAGCCATCTTGACTTACTCACTCACAGGAGCTGCCAATTCCCTTCAGCTTGTTGTGTATCTCATTTTAGGTGTTTGAGCTTTATTTTATATATTACAGCTAAAGTTTCTACAAACTCAATTGTTGTTCTATTGTTTTGTTACTGTCAACATTGCAACTGTTACAGTAGACAAAGTGTTAGAGTATCATTTTCCAATCTGACTTGGTGCTTAGTGTGCTTAGTGCTGCTAGCACTTACAGATGCTATAGTATCAGACTGGGTTGCTACTCCTCATCACTTTTGTTTAGTACATACTTTTTAGTTAAAATAGATGCTAAGCAGTCTGACTGAGTGTTCTGTGATTCAGTTTGAAGGAAAGCAATAATTTAAATACAGAACACCATATTACGGCTAAAAGTCCTGTTTTGCTGCCAAGTCAGAGCGATCCTTAGTTGTTTTAACTGCTGAACCATAAGAAATGTTATATTAATGTAGATATGTAAATGTCTGTGTTGCGATATTTAAGTACTGTTATATACAATTGTTGTGTGAGTTTACTACTGCTATATCTGTGATAGAACTATCTCTTTAAATTCATGGGCTACCTAAATTATCTGGTATATATCACTAAGTAAGATTTTTTTTTTTTTGTATGTCAAGGGCTTCATATGCGCATGCATAACAGTTGTGTGAGCCTTTTTTACTAAACACTTTGTACCGGTGTAAATAGTATAACATGCTGTTACTCTTAAACCCAATACCCTTCCTGCCTGGGTGATAATTTATTATTTCAGTTACCTTTTACAGCACTTCACTCTCATTCCCCTTTCAGAGACCTTAACGTAATAACTGTTTTTGTCTCCATCTTTTCATTTAGTGGCCACTGTCCCTGCGAACAGGTTCTCTCTCGGTCCCCCTGTTACTGAATCCTTGGCCACTGGCCGCATCTGCACTGAAGAAACCAGCCACAAGGACTCCAGGGCTTTAAAAAGAAAAAAGTTAATGTAGGTGTCTAGCTACAGTTCCCTCTTAGCCTGCTACTGTAGAAAGTACCTGGTCTAAAGCAGAAATAAATGGCTCTACCCACGGCTAGGGACCGCAGCTGCACCCCCACCCCCATCTGCTGTAAATACATTCCCCAGTTAACTTTTTCTTTTTGTTATCAGTAAACCAAGATAAAGCTCTAGGCGAAAAAAGTTAACCCAGTAGACGCACTGGAATTGCCCACTTGTAAAATAGAGGCAAAAATTTACTTAAACTGCCACTTTTTGTCTGCTTCAAGCTAGGTATCTACCCAGAAAGGACACAGCTGAAATCGGGTCTATAGATTGTTTTTCCCTACAAGATTCTAATAACTCCTAACAGTTTGGCTATTTAGACACCCTGCAATCTTTAGCCTGGGGGAGTTCTAGCCCGCTCCGTTTGCTACGCTCACTCTGCTCCCCTCCCTGCCCCCTATTCCCACCAATCTCCAGTACCTCTACATTTATTCTTAGCCATAGCCCACCCCTAATTGCCAACAATTAGGCTACACAACTACTCACCCCCTCACCTACATCCAACACAATCATGCTACTACCTAATATAATGTGCTAGCTCACATTACCGCCTACCAAGGCTCCACAGTCACATGCCCCAACAATTTCCACTGTACTCTCTCAACACCCTCCCTCTTACACTATAACTACACAACCCCTGCCACCAAAACCATCCTCCCAATACACACACTCCATTACCAAACACCTAACACACTCAAAAATAAAATATCCCTAAGATACCATAAGCAATTTACTATGTATACAAAACATCCTAAACACCCTGTGTAAACTAGCCCTCGCTGGAGACACCCATCCAAACCCTGGTCCTCCCAAATCCAACCCAGCCACAAACCCTAGTCCAAGCAACCCCCTCACAGCTCAGCTCCTAGCCAACAAGAAAACAACCGACCTACTTATAATGTCCCTAAACATCAGAAGCATATGCAATAAAATCCAAGAACTACACGCCAGCATAAGCATATATTCCCCAGATATACTCTTCCTAACTGATCAGTCTCAAACCTCACATCAAAAGGGAGGAAATACTTCCACCTGAATACAACATCCTTCGCATAGACAGATTGTCCAAAAAAGGAGGTGGTATAGCATTGATATTTAAACACCACCTCAATATTCAGCTCCTGAACTCATCTGCCTTTCACCAAAACAATGAAGAAATCCTTTATGCCAGTCTCAAACTAAACCCAAACAAAACAGTCAATATCATAGGATGCTATTTCCCACCAGGGCAAAATATTACACCCCTAGAAAATCTCCTGAGCTGGGCTACTCTGTCTCTACCCCCAGGAAACCATCCTTCTTGGTGACTTTAACATCAACTGGCTATCCTGTAATAACAGTTTCTCAACCATTCACCTTAATCTTCATGGGTTCACTCAACTAAATTCTATCCCCTACCTGAATCAACAAAAACCCTAACAATCATACCTTATTTGACTGAATCCTAGTCAACAAAGCCTCTCACTCTTACCTAACAGGCTGCTTACCTGACAGTCTTAGTGACCACTCCCCCACTTTCCTAATTCGGCACCACACAAACAGTCTGAAGCCCATTATCCACAGGCAAATACGGAACAAGTCCAACTTCAACCCCAATTCCTCCATCTCCTCCCTGCAAAAAATTAACTGGTCACCACTAAAATACCTCAGCCTAGATGAAGCTGTCCACTTCTTCAACATCACCTTCTTCTCCATCCTAAACTTCCATGCTCCTGTAAGAAATGCCAAAGTCAGATCCAGGCATGCCCCATGGTTACAAAAGACTACCAGAACCCTAATGAAATCCAAAGATAAGGCTTGAGAGCACTGGTGACCAACAAAAACTAACTCAGGCAATCATTCCTTGAACTACGCAATAAAGCCAAAAAGCATATAAAATTAGACAAATCCCTCTACTATAAGTCCACCCTAAACAATTCTGGTCCACTATTAACACTATCTTCCACCTAGGGAAGGTTGATACCCCCCAACCATCCATTCCCCCTCCTCCAGCAATATTGCTGAATCCTTCAACAAACACTTCACTGAAACTATAACATCTCTAAACAAACACTTCCCTACAACAGCCCTCAGCCCCCCCCAACTCCTAACCCTAAACCCCCCACTCCTCTTTTCTTCACCTCAGTACCTACCTCCAACATAAAATACTATTGTCAAAACTTAAACCCACCAAACTCGCAGCTGACAGCCTCCCCTCTGAATACTTGAAAACCGCAGCTGATACACTAGCCTACCCAATTTCAATTCTAATCAACCATTCCATAACAGAAGGCTATATTCCCTTGATATGGAAAATATCCCACATCATTCCCTTCCACAAAGGCACCCCCTCCACCGATCTCTCCAATTGCCGCCCCATTGCTATCCTCCCCCCTCTCTCCAAGATACTTGAAAAAGAAAAATGTATCAACACCCAGGTCTCCAACTACCTCCTAGCTAATATTCTCCTCTCCAAAACACAGCATGGTTTCAGGCCATATCACAGCACTACCTGTGCTCTCCTTCACCAACACTATACTTCATCACAAAAACAATGGCCTCTTCTTTACTGCTGTATTTCTAGAGCTCTCAAAAGCCTTTGACATGGTATTTCATGAGCTACTACTACTCTAGTCTTCCCAACCTCTCCTTCTCACAATCAGCCTGCAACTGGTTCCACAGCTATCTACATGGACGCCAGCAATCGGTAATCTGGGACGATAACATATCACCTTGCCTCCCATTTACTCTCGGTGTTCCCCATGGGTCTATCCTTGGCCCTCTGCTATTCTCACTTTTCACTAACAATTTACATACTGCCACAACACAAGCATCTCTTATGCAGTTTGCAGATGACTCCACTCTCATCTGCTCTGCCCCCACTCTGCCAGAACTACAACAAATCACACAGGAATCATTCTCTTCTGTAGAAAGCTGGCTATCCAATGCTCAGTTCCTACTCAACCCAAGTAAGACAAAATTTCTCCTGTTCCAACCTTCCAAAGCCACCCAAAACACCCCTCCACTTCAGCATGCTTGCCAAAGACAATACCCTCATCTCTCCATCAGAACATACAAAATTACTCTGTGCGGAAATAGACAGCAAACTTAGATTTGGCACCCACATATCTCACAATAAAAAAGTTCACAATAAACTTTGTGCATTATATCGAAGAAGTAAATTCCTAACCAAGGCGGCTAGAATCTCCATAGCCAATTCCCAGCTAATCTCCCCCCTACTCTATGCATGCCCCATAGTTACCAGCCTTAGACAGACCTACACAAGCTGGATGCTTGTTGCAACAAAATTGCTTAATTTGCCACTGGAACCTCCTACCGCAGCCATCATTGTATCTCCCTTTAAAGAACTAAACTGGCTAGAACTCCCACAACATCTTCACTTTAATCAACTCACCCTCGCTCATAAACTTATTAACCACCCCCTTAACATCCCTTCAAACATTTCTCCAACCCTGTCACCCCACTAGTCCCCTACGATCAAACAAAAATCAACTCACTGTTATCAAACCCAAAAACTCAGCAGAAGAATCCATATTTTCATGTACCATATCTAAACTTTGGAACAATCTTCCATCCTCTATAACTACCTTCCAGCAGCCTTTTCAAGACTGCGCTCAAATTCCACTTAAATTTGCACTGGCTTTGTCCTTGTTCTAATCCAGACTAACACCCCCACCCTTACCCCCCACCTAGACTCTTAACCCAACTATACTACTGCCACTACTAACCACAATCAGAAATAGCTAGTTGTCTTTACATACTTTAGCATCTTGTCTGACAACTTAGTTTCTTGTTATTTACAATATTAGTAACAATCTTAACTTGCAACATTTACTGTATATACTGTTGATAATCAGTATCTTATTATTGTATTAAAGCCAACAACCTGTAATGTTGTTTACTATTGCAGCAACTTTGTATCTCTATTTATCACGTACACAACATGGAGCTTTTCTCCCCGGGCATCTGCTGAAAAAGGACCTGCATCCAGTCGGAATTTCCCAGTAAACAAATGTAAATAAATAAATTGTCCAGATTTCTTGTTCTGAGATGTTTTGAGGTATGCTGCCGTCCCTTCCTACTGGAACCAGTCCACTGCACTAACACAAGTGTCCCCCCTCAACAGGGCAGCAAGCAGTTATCACTGCAGATTTGCTTTATAGGTTCATAGGTATGTACTAGGCTAATGGCCCTAGAGCCTTTACAAGCCTAGCCCATAGGATTATCCTGGCATCGTGCCACCTGACATTAGTTCCCAGTGCCTCTGTCAAGTAGAGCCACTGGAGTGATCCCCAGGGAGAATTTTCTATTTCCCATCAACTCATCAAGATTTCTGTTGAAGAAGGCCAGTGAGGTGCTCTGCTTGACATGTATGGGAAGTCTATTCCATAGCACGGGCAGTCTCTGGGTTATCAACCTGTCCGTCCAGCATGTTCTGTTGATTTTGGTAATGAGGTTGAGGTCTCTGGAGCGTGTGGTGGAGAGGGATTGGGATTTCTTTAGATGTAGCATTTCTAACAGAGCTGGGTCAGGCATGGCTTGGTAAGTCAAGCAGAGACCGCCTCTAAGTAGGTAATATGAGACCGAGAATAGTTGGAGTTTTTTGAGTCTGTCCATACAGGACAAGTGTTTAAGGCCTAGGATCCTCTTTGTGAGGTACTTTTGCAGCCTCTCCAGTTGTTGCAGGTGTCTAGTGAGGTACATGCCAAATGGGACATTGTACTCAATGGTTGTCTCCCTCTACACCTCCCTCATTAAGCCAGTGATCTCTTTCTTCCTGAGATGTGTAATGAGAGTAATGACATATGCCACACAGAAGGCCTTTCTGACCACAGTGGCAGTGTGGTGGTCAAAAGAGAGGTTGCTGTCAACCTCTGTTCCTAGATCTCTTATAATGCCTTCTGTGTTTAGTGGACTACCATCAATGTGGTAATTCATGGGAACAGAGTTTTTCCCAAAGGGGATGACAACACATTTTTTGGCATGGAGATTAAGGCCATAGTTCTGACACCAGTCGTTGGTCTCAGTTAGGCCTTTCTGCATAATGTCAACAGCACTCTGGGAGTTAATAATAGCTCCCAACTTGCAGTAGTCTGCGAACTTGGTCAGGCAGAGACCCTTTGTGTTGGCCTGGACTTCAGAGAAGTAGATACCAAACAGGAGAGGACCCAGGACGAATCCTGTGGGACACCACTCGTGACTGGTCAGCAGTCTGACTTGGAGTCAACTACTTTCACACTGTGGGTTCTATCTGTGAGCCAGTTTGCAACCCATTTAATGATATAGGGGTTGATGCCTAGCTTAGTGAGGTTTTCTATTGTTCCGAAGTGGAGAATGGTATCAAAGGCCTTGGCCAGATCAAGGTAGGCTGTATGAACCACCTTGCCTTCATCCTTAGCTCTGCTGACTCACTCAAAGAAGTCGACCAGGTTGAGCAGGCATGATCTACCCTTCACAAAACCAAACTGTGTGGTATCCAGAGTTTTGAGATTCCCTATATTCTTATTAGGTCCATGATGATGCGTTCCATAGCTTTGCATATCAGGCTCATCAAGCTAATTGGGCAATAGTTCCCACGGTCTGTAGGCGCTCCTCCCTTGTGGAGAGGGATGAGTGTAGCAGTGCACCATTCGGTAGGGACAAACCCTGAGGTGAGGCTGTGATTGAACTGGGCACACAGGTGTGGTGCTAGTTCACTCTGTAGTTCATGTAGAGCACATCCAGGGATATTTTCAGGTCCCATAGAAGCTGTATTCTTGGCCTTGGACAGTGATGTTTTAACCTGTGCAGCAGTAATACTGGTGCCTGACACATCTGCTAGTATTGTGATTGGTCCTTTGGGGGGGGGGGGGGGGTAAAGTTGGCTTTGAATCTGTCGGCCAGTATATTGGCTATATCTGTTGGCTCAGTATAGGAGGTACCATTGTGCAGTAGCTCATAGCAAATCTGGGTATTGCCATGGAGATTCTTCACATAACTATAGAAGGCCTTATTTATGTATTACCATTTGATGACCGGGATAGTCCACTGGGCCTGGATGAGCCCATTTTCAGTGGAGACCCGGGGACAAAAGCTCCACAGGATATAGACGATTTTACAATAGTTATATAAAAGTAAATAAAGTAGTAGAACAGTGAAAAATGCAGGGATAATATACAATTTGTAAAAAAAAAGTGAGATTTATGTAGTCTAAACATATTAAAAGTACAGGCATTTCAGATGAAAAAAAACATGCAAGTAAAACACTTATGTACAGATAAAAAAAACAAGCTTTATTTATTTATTTATTTTTTTGTTGGAAGCTAGAAATATGAGGAGAGGGACAGAGAAGGTGAGGTGGGAGAGGTAAAAAGTGGTATATAATGGAAAAAGGGAGTAGCTTGGAGGGAGTTTGAGTTATAGGGTAGGAGAGGAATTAGAGGCAAAGGGTAAGAGAGCACAGTGATAGAAAGTTGAGGTATGTAGTGCATGGGAGATGGTGTTAGAGTTTATGTGGTAGAGATACAGGAACAATCCAGCTTTGAAAGAAGGTGAGATTGGAGAAGAGTTTTGAAGTTTGAGTGGCTCTGAGTATTTTGAAGGGTGGTAGGGAGAGAATTCCAGAGTTTAGCTAGGGAGCAGGATAATAGCAGGTGGTCAGGGAGTCGGCGAGGCTTGTATATGGTTTAGAAGATTGTGGTTTTCTGATCTTATCAAGCGGTTGAGAATGTAGGAGGTTAAAGAGGTAGACGGAGAAGGACAACTAGAAGGTTTGAGTATGAGCTTGTGAGCAGGAGTTTGACATAGTTAGGAGGTTCAAACCATTTCAGGGAGTGGAGAGAGAGAGAGTGATGCAATGAGTTTCTGGAGTTGGTGGCAAATTTGGAGGTTTTATTGTAACAGGCTTCCAACTTGGCCTGTAAGCCTAGCTGAAGATTAGTGAATAGGGGGGCACTGTACAAAGAGAGAGAAGAAGGTTAAGTAGAGGTACAGGTGTGTCTGGTGGTGGGGGTAAAATAATGATAGTGTCTATAGAGGAGATCTAGTTTTTGATGAGTTTTTTTTTATATTAGTTTGGATATGGATGTCAAATTTTAGTTTTTCATCCGTTATGACACCGAGCAGTTTGATATGCGATGCTATTTCCGTGGAGTTGTTACTCTGAGCAGTCACTGTAAGAGTTTCTGTCTATATTGGTGTTTTTGGATGGGGAGAAGATCATTAACTGTTTTATTTGCATTTAAGGCAAGGTGATTACTATGCAGCCTTGTTTCGGTATTAGAGAGGGCTAACTGAGTTTTGAGAAGTAGGTCAGAGGGGGTGTCTGCTGTGCAAACAATGGTTGAATTGTCAGCATATTGAATTAGTGTGGCATCGGAGAGAGACTGGTGGAAGTTGTTAATGAAGATATTAAAGAGGAGGGAGTCTAGGATGAAACCATGGGGAACTCCAGTAGGTGTGTGTAGAAAGGAAGAGAGTTTTCCATTTGATGGCTTGCTGTCTTTCAGAGAGGTAGCTGGTGAACCAGGTAATGGTAGGGGGAGAGGTTGAGATAGGAGAGTTGGGATAATAGTAAGGGGTGAGAGACAGTATCAAAAACTTTTGGAGAGGTCAAGGAACAGAGTAAAAACTATTTTGCCATAGTCTAAAATGGAGGGGAGGGCAGTGATGGCACTATGCCTGGGACGCAAACCATGTTGTGTAGGGGTTAGTAGTTTTTTTTTTGGATCATATAGGACATCATTTGGGATGGAAAACATTTCTCCATGATTTTTGTTAGTGAGGATAGGATGGCTATGGGCCGTAAATTAGAAATGTCAGTGTTTTTGCCTCCTTTATGGAGTGGAATGATAAAGGTGTGGCCCCATAGTGAGGGGGTGTATGAGTCCAGTATGGATCGGTCTATTAAGATACAGATGGTATGGGCAATGCCATCTGCAGACAGAGTAGGTTATCTGGGGCAGGAGAGCATGGTTTGAGTTGAAGGAGAAGCTTCTTTATTTTGCTTATAGAGACAGGAGAGTAGCTAAAAGTAGGAGTAGGGGTGGTCGTAATGTGTGGAGATGTAGTGGGTTGGTTGGGGGAGGAAGTTGAGAGTGGTGAGATAAGCTGGTGGTGAGTTTAGCTATGGACTGAATGAAGAAGGTATTGAAGTTAGAGGCATTTTCTAGATCAGTACGGTTTAGGTTAGGGTATGGATTATCCTTATTGCCTGGGTGGAGAAGGGAGGAGATGAGTCCCAGAATTTTCTTGGGTTGGATAAGTTTTCTGATTGAAGTTCATTGTAGTATGATTTTCGATCCCTGGTTATTAGTTTTTTTGCAGTGTTATGGAGTTGTTTGACTTCTGTTAGGACATGGGGTAATTTATTTTTATGGTAAAGTTTCCACTTTTTGTCTCTTAGGTGCATGATTTTGGTTAACCAAGGGGAGGATAAAGTTTTAACTCTTATAGTTTTTAGTGGAGCAAGGTTGTTAAGGTTCAGGAAGGGTTTATTAAAGAAATCAATGGTATTGTCGAGATGCAAGGTTTTTAAGGGTGACCAATCTGTTACTTTTAGGCAGTCTATGAATATTTGTGGGTTGAAATTGGAGAGGTTCCGAGATTATACATAGTGTTGTAGCTTTTGAGTGGGAGAGGAGTGATGGTCAGCAAATGGAGGCAGGTGGTCACTGAGATAGTCAGGAAAGGTGCCAGTATCCGAGATGAGGTTAGGATGAGACACTAAGATTCAGTCAATGATGGTACCAGTGGTTTCACCTTATTTTGGCCTGGCAGGAGAGTTTATTAATTGGGTGTAGTCGTAGAGGTTGATATTTAGGGAGGGGGATTCGGAGTTTATCATGGCGCAGTGTATGTTTACATCCCTTAAAATAACTGTTTCGTTTTTGATGTTAGTTGAAAACCAGGAGAGTATGTCTTCAAGTATAGGGATGTTGTTGCCTGGAGGAATATAGAGAGCGGCAATACATATGGATTTGTGTTTGTTGAGTTTTTTAAGGAGGGCAATACAGAGTTCAGAATTGGCAAATTTAGGAATGGGATTGGTGTTGGGAGTAACAGTGTAGGAAGAGGAGTAGAGTATAGCTACTCAGTCACCTTTTTTGATGGGTCTGTCAGAGCGTAGCATTTTGTAGCCTGGTGGGAGAATTTCAGTAGTTTTATATTAGAATTAAGCCAGGTCATTGTAATGGCAACAATGTCAGATTGGTTATGGGACAGCCAAGCGTGGAGGATGGGAATTTTATTTCTAAGGTTTTGGGCATTGATTGTACTAAAACGAAAATTCTTGGGGGTGGGGGAATGTGATAGATGGAAATGAGAGTTGGGTGTGGCATTGGTAGGGCCAGGGTTGGGGTGGATGTCCCCAGAGAAAGACAGTAAGAGCCTGTCTAGTATGAGTCTAATATAGTTTTGTTAAAGAGGGTGAGTATAGGTGGTGATGAATGGTGTATTTGGATGGGTGTGGGGGGGTGAGGGAGAGGAGGATGTGGTAGGATGGGAATTACTCTGAAATTAAATAGGACGGTAGTGTCTGAAGAGTACAGCTCATGGGTTATAGACGAGAAAGATGGATAATGTGTTTTAAGTTTGATGTATAGTGTGAAGGTAAAGTGTAGAAGTGTGATGCGTATTGTTGTCTGCCTTATGGTTCTCATTACTATCTTCTGCAATTCTGTTTTCATAGCTAGCTTCAAAGAATTTGATGAGGGATCTCAACTTTTTGTTGAGGATGATAAGGGAGCTTTTCCAGTCTTGGAACTTTACCTTATTCTTCCTTCTGTTGTATAGTTTTGTTTATGGCAAGGGACCACCAGATTTTCTTCCTTTTTTTTTTGAGGAGACCGTCTTGGTTCTATTGGGTATGGCGAGATCCATGCATTTGTGTATGTTTGTATAGTGCATTGCTGTATGATTCGGTGGTCATGCCTTTCTTCTCCATTTGCATGGGTGCTGTGAATGTAGCCACCTCTGTTTTTAGGAGCCCAAAGTTTGCTTTAGTTCTTTTACACCACACACACACACACACACACACACACACACACACACACACACACACACACACACACACACACACACACACACACAACAATGATACATGGTTAATGTGGACAAATCTATTTGTTCAATGTCACCGAACTTTACTCCAAACCTAGTTTTATGACACCTGCTACCAATCCACTTGTCAGTCTGCAGCTGCAAATTATTTCTTCTAACAAATACTTTTTCTCACTCTTCCTTCTCTTCCTCTCCTTCTCCTTATCCACTAACTTTTCCACTCTGACATTTGCTTTATGAGTGAATAATGAACTGTCGCACGTATAAAGTCAGGACATTTCATTGCTGCATAATATTGTATTTAGTCTAATATCTGAATAAGTGAATGGGATTTTGATGACCGCATCAAGGAAGCATGTTCCTTCCTTCTGTGTTTTTCTTAGTATATTAATTGATTTTCTTAGTATATTGTATTTATCTTGTTTTATTGATGGCATATGTGTATTATTGTACATATATGTGCACTAATATTTGCATTTATTTACAGTATATTGAAATATGATGTAAATTTTCACCTGAGTATATGTATTTTATGGGGGGTGCTCAGTGTAGACCCTAGCAATTTCATTATTGCTTGATTGAGACATATACATTCCCCTGTGTTTGTCAGTACTATGTTTGAATGCCCTGTTTGGAGTATGGTATCCCTGCTACAGTTGCTGGTACTCTTTCAATACAAGTATCTGATTTGGAAGTTTTCTTCAGGAGTCTGTTGCTGAGAAGGATGAGAGATATGCAAGTATTACAACTAAGACAAACTCCATAAAGCAATAGTAACAGAAAGTACTGGGTCACATGAGAGGCTTGAGAGGTCATTGTTACGAAACTGAGAACTATTGTAAAGCTTGGTGTTAAATACCATAAGTTCAGGTTATACTATAAGAAAATAACTATGTAAACATAACCATTTCAGCAGCCAGAATGATGTGTGTGCTTTTTTTTTTCTTCTTCTATTCCTGAGAAGTGCTATTCAGTAGTGAAGAGACGTACGAGGGAACAGTTTTAGTGGTCCACCAGACTGTGATTTGTTTGTCTATTGTCATGCAAAGCTGACTAAATAGTTGAATCTACCCAAGCTGGAAATGTGAGACTGCAGTCCACTGAAGGAGGGGAGATGGGAGGAGTAACTTGGCCAGGAATTGAAACTTGCAAAACTGCTCCTTGTGAAAAGTCTTTATCTCAGTAATTTGGTGACACTTTTTTGCAAGCTTCTTTCAGAGAATGTGTAATACATCAGTAGGAACAACATTTGTAAAACTCCGTGCAGACCAGTCAATGACACACGAGCTGCAGACTCTCAAACTTGGCAGTTTTTTTCGGGTGTTCCATTCTAAGTGAATGGTAATCTAGTCTGACAACAAATGGTAGGGCTATTTATTCTCACAATCTATGCATTGTGGGACAGATTTAGCTTTCCAAAGGAATCACGATGTTTGCTCCATGAGGGCAGATGAGTAAAAAAATAAATAAAATTAGGAATGAGTCCTTAATTTGCTGCAGGGAGCTTTGGGAGGTGCAGTAAATCATGGCAAGATAAAAAATGTTTTTTCATCGTTTGCCCGTAGTGGTCCTTTAACAGCTGTTGTGATGTAACAGATGAGACAAATACAGGAAAGAGAGGCAAAAAAAATTTTTTTTTTCTGTATGTGAAGTGTTTAATCTTGGATTACAGGGAAGAAAAAAACACTTTTTGGAAAGAAAAGCTTGACTTTGAGTGAAGTTCTCCTTTAAAATAAATGTCATATACGATAGCCACACTGTTCTTGGCTGCCTCCATTCTTGGTCTTGGATGCTCACCTGGGTATGGCCAGTGCTTGCTTTTTCCCAGTATGGTATTCAACCCTGGCTGTGGATGCTCACCTGAACTTGACCAGCACTCAATTTGCTTTACTATGGGCACACCTCAATGGACATCCCACAGTTTAACACCAACCTGTTCCCTTGTAGCAGTATCCCAGCAAATACATATCTGTGCCCGACTATACTGGGTGCAGTCTGACTATCAGAACTGTACAACAGGGTGATAATTCCTGCATGAACAACCAACATGCTTCATTGTCCCCTGGAGCAGCTGCCATTAGACTTGGTACATCAGGGCCACATGGTACAACTGTCCAGTATGCTACATCTGGAGGTTCCATCTCACTATCTGAGGATGTGATCCTTGACACCTCAGAACCTCCTAGCCATATGCATGCTTACCACTGGTACCACCTTTGACCCTACCACCTTATTTGCAGTGCTTTCTCATACCTCAGTGAAAATGACTTTGCCCTGCCAAATCCATCTGACTAATGTGGTTTTATTAATGTCTGATTCAGAGGGTAGCCCGTCAGTGCATTTCAATGCACAGCCTGGGTTTCTAAATGCATGCATTAGTTTTATTCTTTTTGTCTTGTCAAGACCTGTAGTTGTGCACCAGACATCGCCTCTTTGCCAGGGATGTATTGCTCCCATCTCTGCCTCTCATGAAGACCCACTGCAGCCAGTTCCTCTCACTCCTCAACTGTCTCTTCCACCACTGCTTGCACAGATATGTTAATCATTGCTACAATTCTTCTTTGCTGTAACAGTTTTCATAGTATCATGTTATGTAGTGTGGCACAGACCATAACATTTAAGGACTCCAGTGTGTACCATAGTCCATCACCTTATGTATCCAGGTGGCAGAAGCAAGACTTCAGAACACCAAACACATGTGCGGTAATGTTTTGTGATATGATAGTGCTATGTTGATTTTCAGGATGGCTGCACATTGAGCAACAGCTTAATTCTAGCTCTCCCAGTGTGAAAATAGAAACTTAATGGAGAAAGCCAGTGGATTTATATTTGTGGGTAAATTCCAGTAACTGGCTAGTAAGTGCACTGCCTGGATGTCAGGAAAAAAGAGATACAGAGGATCTGAAGGAAAATCATCTTCAAAAGGTGAGGAGAAAACGGTGACTGGGAAAAGTGCTGCAGCTGTTCAACAAGTGCAAGCTCTAGGCACGACTTCCAGTAACCTAGAGGAAAGTATAAGACGTGCACACAGACATGATTAAAATAAATGAAACAATAATAGAGTATATCAACTCGAGCAACAAAAGGCTGGTAAAAATGGAAGAAGCGTTAAACAAATATTCAGAAGGGGTGATAAAACTGCAAAAATCAGAGGTCAAAATGAAGAAAGGCTGGCTGAATATGAGACTGTTCAAGAAGTGATGTTTCAAAAAATAATAGAATTAGAGGACAGCGCATGTAGGGAAAATGAAGTTGGAAGGAACAGACTGTATTAATTTTATGAAAGCACAAATAAGCAACTGGACTGGTATTCCACAGCAGGAGTTGTTAATTGAAAGGGCACATCATGTGTATGCTCCAGACCTGGCTATGAGAAGGCAACCTAGACCTTTAATAGTAAAGACACAATCCTACCAGCACGAGGAGTTGATTCTTTCAAAACTGTCGCAAAAGGACAAAGTATTAAAACTGGGCGACAAGAGTGTTTGCAGAGAATGATTACTCACTGTACACCAGGCAGAAGAGGACTAAATTTATTCCACTATTCAGGAAATTCAAGAAGCAGGCAGATTCAAACTGCTATACCCAGCTATTCTTTCCTGGAGGGACAAAATCATTTTGAAGTACATACAACAGTTTGTCCAACAAAAAGTGAGCTGTGAAACAGGAGGTTCTGCTTCTTTGCAAAGAAATCCATACACCACAAAAATAGTTCTATTAAGAAAAAAAAAGGTTTCTTTACTTAGTTAACTTCCCCTTCTCTTCCCCTCCCCAAAGCATTTGACACAAAGTAGGGCATATACTTCAGAGTCCTCCACAAGTCCAACAAATTCTGAAAAAGTCCAGTATTTTATGTATTCATTTTACATGTGTTTACCGGGAAAGTACAACTGGACACGTGTCCTTTTTCAGTGGAGGCTCAGGGAGAAAAGCTCCACTTAACAAAAACTAATATAGCAACATACAGATAAATGCATAAATAAAAGATGCAGATGTTGATGTAGAGGTCATGTCAAGCTGACATTGAGAATATACACAAATATACAGACATACACTTGTTTTATGCTAGCATTGGATATGTACAGACAGATAAATTGCAGTTTACATATGAATATTTCCAGATTTTCTTGTTCTGTCATATTTCACAAATAAAAGTATTGCATTGTAATCCCACATTAAGTTGCTGGTTTTACTACTATTCACTTCCATCTCCCAAATCCTGTCTCTGCTTCATTTCCAACATACTCTTGATTCTTCTAGTCATCTTTCTTGCTCCCTTCTTTCTCTCCAACATTTTCCACTGAAACGGTGGAAAAGGTTTCACAGGTACAGTCTCTGTGTGATCTTTATTACCAGAAGAACAAGAAGAAGAATTCTTTCCATTCCACAACTAACTTTTTGTTGGACAAACTTTTTGTATTTCCTCCTTGGCATGTACTTAATCAAAAAATGATTTTGTCCCTCCAGGGAAAAATACCTTGAAGACAGCTGGGTACAGCAGTTTGAATCTCATATCTGCATCTCGATATTCCGTGAATAGTTGAATGAATTTACTCCTCTTCTGCCTGGCGTACAATGAGTAATCATTTTTCACAAATGCTCTGCTGTCTCCCACTTTTAGTATTTTTTACTTCTGCCAAGGTTTTGTCAGAATCATCTCCTCCTGCTGATAGGATTGCATCTTTGTTATTAAAAGTCTAGGTTGCTTTCTCATAGCCAGGTTTGGAGCATACACACAATGTGCTCTTTCAACTAACAACTGCTGTGGACTACCAGCCCAGTTGCTTATTTGTGCTTTCGTAAAATTCATGCAGTCTGTTCCTTCTAGCTTCTCTGGTATAGCTGAAAATCACAGGTTTTTCCTACATGCTCTGTCATCTAATTCTATTATTTTTTGAAACCTCTCTTCTTGCAGTATCATATTCAGCCAGCCTTTTCTGCATTTCAACCTCTGATTTTTTTGCAGCTTTACCACCTTATCTGAATATCTGTTTAAAGTTTCTTCCATATTTTCCCGACTTTTGTTTGTGTTGATCTACTCCATGAACATTTTGTTAATTTAACCAGGTGTGTCTGCAGTTGTCTTGTATCTTCTTGTAGGGTACTGGAAGTCGTGTTTGGAGGTTGCATTGCTTTCTGCTTAACAGCTGCAGAACTCGCCCCAGTCAGTGTTTCTTCCTCACTTTTTGTAACTGAATTTTTTTCCAGGTGCTCTGTATTTCTTTTTACCTGGCATCCAGGCAGTACACTTACTAGCCAGTTACTGAAGTTTACCTGTAAACACAAATGTCTACTGGCCTTCTCTATTGGGTTTCTGTTTTCACACTGGGGGAGCTAGAGTTAAGCTGTTAATCACTATGCAGCCATCTTGGAAGACCCCAAGGAGATTCTGCTTCTTGTTCTTCTGGTAATAAAGATCACAGAAAGACTGTACCAGTGAAACCTTTTCCAGTGTTTCAACAAAAAATGTTTGAGAGAAGGAAAAAAAACACAAGAGTCAACTAGAAGAATAGAGAGTACATTGGAAATGAAGCAGAGACAGGACTTGGGACATGAATAAACAAGTAGCTCAGAAATTGACAAATGTGGGATTACAAAACAATAATTATATTTGAAACATGACAGAACAAGAAAAGCTGGAAATATCAGACTTTCTTAAACTTTGTTAAACTTGTAGGGGACTCTAAAGCATATGGCGTACTTCATGTCATTAATGTTAGGAAAAATACTTGTGAGAAGGGAAGAGGAGAGAGCAAGGTAACTGTAAAGCAAAACAAAAGTTTTTTTCTAAATGGTGCTATTTTTATAGTGCATGATTTCCTTTACATGCCATAAAGTAAGTTTTCTCAGTTGTTTTTAAGTGTAATGGAGATACAAATGTTAACGTGTTGCTGTTTTTTTCTCTCTTCTGTCTTTCTCCTTGTTCAGTTTTAAGAAATGTAGGTACTGCAGTGTAAAAAATTCTTGTTGAAAGAGCATGAGAAAAATAGTGTGCTTTTTCTCATTCTTGCATAGGGGAATTACTGGATTAAGGCCCTTGCTTGATCTAGTAACAGGTTTTAAGAGAAAGCAAGTAAATGAAAAAATAATATTGAATATTATAAGGCTTTTTTTTCTAGAAAATAAATGCATGCTTGATAGCAATTTTGTTATGGCCCTCTTGTCTCCAGGAGATAATTGATATAGTAGTGGCTAGGAGATAATGTTCTGTGAAAGCATTCAAGTGTTTTTCAAGCTAGGCGAACTTTAAAGATGAGACAAAACCAGACAGCACTTCGAAATGCATGCTGCACCACGCATCTGAATATAGATAACCTTTCTTTTAGGTTAACCCAAGTCTATCAGTGTGGCTGTCAGGAACATTATTTCCTGTTAGGAGGGTAAAACTTCAATATTTGAATATGCACATAGTTTTGTGTGTTATTATTAAGTTAATGGGTTTTAAGAGGTATTGGGGGGTGTTTGAGGGCTTTCAATAAAACAAAAAGTTTTGTAAGATGTGGCATAGGGTCAAATGGATATGACAAGAAACAACTGTATAAAATATCAACCTGCCAAGCAGTGCATGCATGTAACGCAAAACCTGGAACTAGACATTTAACAAAAGAGCTGTTATACATAAATATGGGAATAATAACTTTTTAACACAATGGTGCTTTTTGTGATGATTTTAAATGTCCTCACAGATAAATACAAAAAAGAGAGAGTAGTGAACTATATTAAAAAATATAGAGTGCAAATAGCTATGCTACAGGAGACACATTTGGAGAAACTGAACATGAGAATTTGAGAGAGGTTTTCAGGATGGCTATTTATACCTGGGACAAAGGAAAAGATGAGTACTTGTATTAGTTGCAGTAGGTGCTCCAATACTGATAGTTCTAAGGGGCTACTTGGAAGGGAGGAGAATTACACTGGCATGTATTTATATTCCACCTAAAACTGCTATAATGGAGCTTAAGAAAGTTCTGTGCTAATCATTTTTCAGCAAGGAATATTCCTTGCATGTAGGGTGTGGAAGTTAAATTGCTACAGTGAAGATATGTCTGGGGGGGGGGGCAGAAGAGAAAATATAATACAGGAGAGTAGATTTTTAAAGAAATTTATGAAAACATTTGGCATGTAACATATGAACTCCAGAACAGGAGTTCAGAGTAAATTTACATATTATTCCCCAAGATGCAAAAACTGGGCCAGGCTAGACAGAATTTACATTTCACAGGAACATGTTTATTTAATTGAAGTTCTTGATACACATCCAGTAACTATTTCGGATCATGTAGCAATAATAATTTAAAGTAAAAACACAGCTAATGAAATAAAAATGAGACACTGGCACTTTCCACCCATCTGTTGAAAATAGAGGAATTTAAGAAATGGGTAGCACACCTCTCAACTGTCTAGATTTTTGCAGAATGTTCAGATTTTTGCTTTATATTTTTTGTCTGTTTTTTATAAAATTGTGGTTTTCTGGCAAATCACTGGCAAATCATTGAGGACTGAAGCCAGAAAATAGTGGCACATATTTGAGTTTCATACTTCATATCCTTCAGAAAATTCATGCTAATGCAAAACCTGTTCTATCAACTTTCTAAGTTTGTAAGTTTGTAAGAGCAACATTGTGTCCCTATTTTGGGGCCTTTGTTCCCCATTATTTATGACTTTGTCCATATTTTTTGCTCTAAGAGTCTGAGAGGTATGGTGGGTAGTGGAAATTATTCAGGAGCTATCTGAGAAGATAGACATTTCTTCTGAAAATATAGCTAGGGAGTGAGATAAAATTAAAGTGGAGTTTAAACAGGGTGGAAATAAAAGAAAGGGAGGTATTGTTAAGAAGTAATAATTATTTAGAGGGACTGACAAATGTTAGTCTTGCAAAATAAGGGGAATGCACAGAACAAGAAGAGAAGCAACTGCAGAATGCTAAACAAAAAATAAGGGATTACTTCAGTAATATGCACGAGTTTAGAAAGATTGCTGTTAAGTAACTGTTTTTTCGTGCACTAGATTTATTATCAAAACTTTTAGCACAATAACTCAGGCATACCTCTCAACCTCTTTGTGCAAGAAATCTGGACAAAGCCTGACAAAAATGGGGGGACAAAGGCCCCAAAATAGGGACATATATTAAATATTGCTCTTATAAATTTAGAAAGTTGATAGAGTAACAAGGTTTGTTTTAACATACAATTTCTGAAGGATTTGAAGTCTGAAACTGAAATGAATGTCATTATTTAGTGATGTCAGTCCTCAGATTATCCCACTTTTTTGCCAGAAAAACACAATATAAGGAACAGACCAAAATATGAGCAAAAAATCTGGACATTCTGCGAAAATCTATACAGTTGAGGGGTATGGACTCGGGCAACAGAAAGTAGAAAGGGCTTTCGCCAAGCTTAAGGAGCCTATAACAAGGAAGATAACGAGAGCCTGTAGAAGTATTAGAAATAGTTTGGAAATTCTATAAAAGTCTGTATAAAGCAGAGAAATATGGAAATCAAGAAAAAGTATAGATGGAAATGTTTATGGAAGATTTAAATATGGCAAGGGTAGAGATAGATGAGGCTCAATTACTAACAGGATTGGAGGAGAGGAGATGAAAATGATGATGCATAACCAATCTACAGGAAAGTCACGAGGAATATATGGTATTCCTGTGGAAGTTTGCAAGCTAGGAGGGAAGAAACTTTTAAAGATCTAAAAGATTTTGGTGAACAGTATTTTCAAAGGAGGAGAAGCATAAACATCCTGGAAGAAAGAAATGGTAGCTGTAATACCTAAAGAGGGTAAAGATCCATCAGATCCAGCTTCATACAGGCCCATTTCAATACTAAACCATGATTATAAAGTGTCTGTCTATAATGGATAAAACAATGGCGACAGTGATGCCAAAATTGATAGATATGGACCATTGTGATTTTGTGGAGGGCAAGCAAACATTCAACAACATTAATAAAACACTGATGATCCAGAGGGAAGCAGAATGTAAGAAACTACCACGGTCATTGGTAGGTTTTGATGCAGAGAAAGCATTTGATAGAGTAAGCTGGAACTTTATGAGCATGGCAATGGAGGTGTTTGCATTCTTTGATAAAATTATAAGGTTGATTAGTGGGATATATGAGGGGTCTGAGGAGAAAATGAAAGTGAGTGGGTTCCTCTCTGTTAATTTCTGCTTGAGCAGAGGAACCAGGCAGGGGTCTTTTCTTTCCCCTTTGTTGTTTACATTAATTTTAGAACCATTGGCAAAGAGAAGAGGGGACTAAGAAATTCAAGGATATGATTGGTATGGTAGTCAAAAATGTCTGGCTCTTTTTGCAGATGATATTGTGTTATACCTGATAAAACCAGAAAAAGGGCATTGTAGTGTTGTGGAACAGATCTTTTCAGGGCACAGAATGGTAAATTGTGTACCCACACAAGAATTGGTTCAGCAATATCCATATTTATAAGGACATGATATAATAAAATATTTAGGAGTGTGGATTAAAAATGATTCTGGTGTGGCAGCTAAGGATATATGGGAAGAGACTTACAAAAGATAATGCAAAAATGATGAAATCTGAAGTTCTGTTATATGGATATGGATTGTAAGATACAAGGAGTTAAAATGTTTTTTAGTCCCTTTAGCCTTATGCGCAGGTCAAACATACCTTTATCAACCAGAGGAGAAGTTGTGGATAGCAATTAAAGAGCAGAAGGATTTTGTCTGGGAGGGGAAGACTGCAAGAGTCAACTGGGATAAGGTGATTCTTCCAGTAGAACAAGGCAGATTGGGTTTACTTGATTTGATGGGGGATTTCAGAGCTACACTGTTAAGGCTCCTACACATAGCACAAGCAGAATCCTATAATTCAAAGTGGAAAGGGATGATGGTGAAATGAGGGAAGCTCAAGAGACAAGGAGAGACTATAATTTTGGATACAGACCGTTAGAAGAATAACAACAATCATACAATATTCATAAAGTAGCAGAAAGTATTTTAAGAACTAAGCCAAAACAGGAATGGAGGAAGGAGATTCTGCCAGTGGGGATGATTGCAATTAGGGATACAGACAACAGCAAGAAGGCGCTGGAATTTATTGGAGAAAACTGGCAAAGAAACCAAGGTATTGGGAGCAAATAACTAGAGAGGGAAATGTAATAGAATGGGAAGATACCAAGAATTTATTTGGACTGCAGGTTAGAGATGGCCTTTCCACATAAGGATTGATATTGGAGTATAGGCAAAGAGAAAAGAAATGGGGGGGGGGGGTACTAAACGAAAGACCAGCACTGGTTGAGATATTTTGTAGAATCTTTCACAGAAGCTGCTGTTAAAAAATGAATAATTGGTAGAGCTTATAAAATATTGCATGGTAACTATAAGAATCAACCAGAGGAGGTCAGAATGAATTGAGAAGAGACACTGGATAAGCAATTCGCAAAGAGACAATTTGGGGATATATGTACGTCTCTCAAGCACGCAACAAAATTTGGAAGATTGGTTTACTTGGATATTTTTATACCCCAAGTAGAATCCAGAAAATTTTTCCTTGGGCAGATAGCAAGTGTTAGAAGTGTGATGGGAAAGAAAGAGATAATTGTGAACATATTTTCTGGGAGTGTAATGAGTTGGCAGACTTCAACGATTTCCTGCACACTTCTCTATCAAAGATACTGGGTGAGCAAATTGGTGTAACTAGGAAAATTATTTTTCTGAGCTATGATGCAGAATCAGAATTGCCTAGACATAGTAAGGCCTTGCTGAGGCTAATTAGGGTGGCTTCCAAAAAAGCAATTACTAGAAAATGGAAATCAAAGTATAAATGAACTGTACTAGAAGTAGTGAATATAGTAACAGAGATAAAACAACTGGAATTGGGTTCTTTAGAAAAGGGTAGAAGCAAATTACATATGAAAAATGTGAATTGCGGGAACAATACGTACAGGGGAGGAATAAGATTTAAAAGAGGGCAGGATTTGAATGAGCCATGTAATGTTTGACTTGCAATGATTGGGTGGTTTATAAGTGATGAATAATGTTTGCAACTGAGATTGTCAATATGATTTGTGATTTAAAATGCTTGCAACTGGGATTATGTCAATATGGTTTGTTTTCATTTACATAAAAGTATGAATTGCCTTAGTCAGAGGTGATAATATAATTAAGATATTTCTTGTGTAAAAAAAAAAAAAACTAATGATGATAATGCTGTATTGTACGGCATCTCCATCAGTCTTGGGGTTGCAAATGGCAGGGGGGGGAGTACAAGACATAAACAGCAACAGCATCTGCAAGACAGAACAGCAAACATAATTATGAGTGGTCTGCTACCTGTGTTCATAGAATTGGACCTTCATGGTCTTTAGTGGTAGAAGTATGTGTATAAACTCTGTATATGATCCTGTGGAATGTTCCCCTGCATGAAATGCTAGTATTTGTGAAGTGTGCCAGATGTTGGAATCATGGGAACTACCTGGTTGTAGCATAGGCACATGGTAGGCAGTACACAGGTTATTACATACAGTGTGGTAACTGATGGAGTAGAAGTCTTTCCTATTGATGTACCTAAAACCTTGTGGAATAGGGGAATTTGTGGGCCCCAGGACCTCTGGGGCATGGAATATGTTGTAGAATGTCCAGAAAGTGATGACCCTCTTCTGTGCTATCAGTGGAAGCCAAATGTTCTCTTCTGCATGCATCAGCATTGCATCTAGTAACTGGTGTAGGACTCACAAGGCCAAAGCCTGTGAAGTTCCTAGGTTGTCTGCAGTGTTGTGCTGAAAGGTCTTGGTGGCAACCTTTTTGTCCACTGGGAGAGGCAGTCTGTGCATCTCCCTCAGTTCCATGTGAAAACATTGTATGTGTGCTCCCGTATCATGTCTTTGTTGACACTGTAGCAGTCAATTCTTTCCCAGTTATAGAGATTATGGCATGTCAACCGTTGATGGACTGTTCTGTGCAAAGTGGTGGCAGCATGCAACATCTCTGACATTTGGCTTCTGACTGACTACCAGGTCAACTTGAGGCTGAATAAAATAAGCAAAACATATGAAGGAGTGTGTCTGATAAAGTAACACACATAAGGCTGAAGAATATGGAAGAAGTTTTAAACAGCTATTTAGAACTGATAAAACTTCACAAATCAGAGGTTGAAGTGCAGAAAAGGCTGGCTGAACATGACATGACTCAGGAAGAGCTGTTGTCAAAAACTGGTATTTAGTGGAAAGAGCATATACAAGGAAAACATGATTGCCAACTCTTAGTTAGATATACTGTCTTGTTTTCCGTTTGCAGTAAGATATAAAAACAGTTAAAAGGAAACCACAAATACCTGCGTATACCTTGCTATATAACATCTCTTCCCTCTCTGCCTACATCGCCCCACTTCTTGTACTTCCCTGCTGAGTCTCACTGTGTGCTTCATATTGTTTCCCTCCTGGCCTGCCGATTGTTTTTTGTGGTGACTGCCGTTTCCTGGCCCAACCCCCTTAGTTCGCCCTTGCTACACTCGGGCTCACTCCACTCCCCTCTCCTACCCCCATTCCCATCCACACACACTTTTTCATTTCATTTATACTGGCTACTCCTTGTTTCCAACCTCTCCCACTCTCTCCCCACTTAACCAGTCACAGCTGTTCCCTGTAAATTTCCTACCACTCCTCTCCATATAGCTTCCGATCCTTCCCCTACATCCACTAATATATCAATTACTGTTTATAACTACCCACACCACAACCCCACTCTCTCATCCCCTTCCCTCTCATTATCTCCCCCACACTCACAGCATCTTAGCATATCTCCTGCTTTTGACTCTACCTTCCCTTAATCTACTAATGCTCCCTTCTTGCTCACTCCTCTCTACCTTGTAAATTAATCTCTCCTTAATACTCCCTATTCATCATTTTCATCTTATTTCTCACCCCTCTCCTCCCTAGTAAAAACCTCTTCCCCACACATTTACCTAGCTCTGTCATTCTTCTACTATCATTATCTCATTTCAAACCATGCCCCTCTCTACCTCACATCAATCCTGCTTATGTACCTCTCTTTATTTACCTCCTGTCATACACACCTTAATTTTTCACATTCATTCCAAACCTACGTTTCTCCTGTACTCCACAAGGAACCCTCCCTGCCCTTCTTAATTTGCTCCTCTGTCTTTAACTCTTCCTTCACACATCATCAGAATAAAAATGTTCCCTGTCCCTATCATTCCCTGAAATCTATATACAAACCCACTGCCTTATACCTTTATGCAAATAAACCTTCCCCTTTTTCTAACCATTTATTATCATCTGGCAACATCCACCCCAAACCAGGCACATCTAGCCCAATCACAGCAAACACCCGTTTCACTAAACATCTGTCTGTCTTTGCTATTAGCATACAAGATCTGCCTAATAAAGTTACAGAACTACACTCCTGGATCATCCACCAGTCACCACACATCCTGGCCCTATCTGAAACTTGGCTAAAACCACATATTTCTGACACTGAAATACTACCTTCTCACTACAACATCTATCCCCAAGATAGAACCACCAAAAAAGGTGGAGGTGTCACAATTATATATTCTGAACACCTTAACATACCCCCCTGCCAGTATCTTTGCCTAACTTTCAATCAGCTGAACTATTACTTCTAAACTGTCCCCTCAGCCTCCATAAGAAATTCGCCATTGCCTCTATCTATATACGACCTGGAAACAACATTCTCATCCTCAAATTTATTCTAGCATGGATTTCTATTAATATCCCTTATGAGACTTTACTACTAGGTGACGTAAATATCGACTGGCAAAAACTATCCTGTACCTGTCCCTCCCTTCAAATCATTCTGCACAGCTTCCATCAACTTATCACAATTCCTACCCACTTCAGCAACAATACCCAAGGTACCACCTTAGACTGGATTCTCTCCTTTGACCCCACCCTATATATAGCATGACCCCAGAGTCCTGCCCAGCTCCCTAACTGGCCACCTCCATATCCAAGTCCAACGTTACTCTTCCCAAATACCTAAATTCCACCATTTTAGACAGTGTCACAAGATTTTTTTCTTTCAATCTTGAAGCCTTCAGTAACGGGCTCACTTCTATAAACTGGGGGGTTCCTTGAGTACCTCCCTCTTAATGAAGCAATTCTACACTTGAATCACATTTTTCTTGATATACTTGACTCTTTAGCTCCTCTTAGAAATGTGAGGATCAAAGCCAACTACTCAACTTGGCTCACCAAAAACATCCTCTCTCTCGTGAAAGAAAGAGACAAAAGTTGGAAAAAATGGCTAAAAACTAAATAGGCAACATTCCTACAAAAATAAAAAGAACTAAGAAATCTAACAAAAATGGCAATTAACAAAGACAAGAAAACTTACTTTTATAATTCCCAGTTCTCCCAAAAGTCTAACCCCAAAAAAATTCTGGCATACCATCAATAAAATCGTAAATCCAGAACAACCTACCACCCCAACCCCTACCCTAATAATTCTCTCTTAGAAACTGCCACCTAACTTAATACCCACTACATTGAATTTATTCAAAAACTTGCCCAACCCTCCCAAAGCCATAACCACCCTCACACCACTACAAATATAATGTAACCCCATTCTCTCGTAACCCCATCTCTACAGCCTATTGCAAGTTACTTGTACTAAAACTGAAACCTTGTTCTCCCTCTAATGATAGCCTCCCTCCCCTCTTTCTTAAACGTTCTGCTCATTCCATAGCCTATCCTGTTGCTATTCTAATAAATAGAGCTATCCAAGAGTCTACTGTCCCCGACATCTGGAAATCTTTCTACACCATTCCACTTCACAAAGGAGATAACTCCACTGAGCCCTTTAACTACAGACCCATTGCCATTCTATCTCCTCTATCCAAAATCCTTGAAAAATGTATGCACAGTCTGCTTTTAACTCAACTTATTAATGAAGATCTTCTGACCCCCCCCCCCCACTCAGCATGGTTTTAGGCCACACCACAGCACCTCCACTGCCCTCCTGTCCTTCACTCACACTCTTGCTAAAGCCAGAGACAAAAACCTCCTCGTGTCTTGCCTGTTTCCCGACCTCTCTAAAGCTTTTGATACTGTCTCCCATTCTAAGCTACTTGCTAAGCTTACTGACCTTAATCTCTCCCCCTCTGCTATTCACTGGTTCTCATCTATCTATCGGATAGGCTCCAGTTTGTCAGATGGCAGTCTGCTTAGTCTCCTTTCCTACCTATTGAAACTGGTGTCCCTTAAGGCTCAATCCTTGGCCCCCCTCCTATTGACCATCTTCACCAATCATCTTTACTCCTCCTGCAATGCCTCCTCCCTCATACAGTAAACCAATGACTCTACTCTTATCTGTTGTGCTGACAACATCTCTAAACTTTTTTCTATCACCCAAAACACCATCTCATCTGTGGAAAAATGGCTCACAGAGCATGAACTTGTACTCCACTCCCAAAAAACTAAGCTCCTACTATTTCTCCACAAAACTCTCTACCACCTTAAGTCTACCTGTACTATTTCTTCGCTAGATAACAATCTTATCAAAGCTGAGTCTCACACTAAGTTATTGGGTACAGTAATAAATGACAACCTAAATTCAACATCCGTATCCAACACTGTATTAAAAAAACTAACATGAAACTGGGTCTTTTCTACAGAAATAAGAAATTTCTTGCTCCCAACTCCAAACCCATCTTCAATGGCTAGAATCCCCCAAGCTCTTACTACTTGCCCAGCTACAACTGATACACTCCGTACTCGACAAATCACTAGCCTGACCATCACTGTTTGCCTTTGTATCCCCTTATACCCCAACCTGGTGTCTTCGTAGTTCTGACCAGCACCTTCTAGACATCTATAAACCCAACAAAACTTATGGCAAACTCCTCTATAAACACTGTGTCCCTAGCATAGAGTAGGCTACCACCTCACATGCGTGGCATCACTAGTTCCAGCTGCTTTAAAACTGAAGTCAAACAATACTTTCTGAACTCAAAACACCTGTCTTTGCCTAAATCCTCCATAATCTGCATTTTCTTTTCACTACATGTCTATATCTAATAATTCAATGACTAATATGCTCAGTAGACAGTACTACATTATGGTAATTGGGAAATATGTCATTATTGTAAATTTTTAAATGTACCAGTTGTATTTACTTCATTTTGTTTTATTTTTATTACAGCTATTCATTTCACCTGATTACTGCATATGTAATTTTTGCTTATGTTGTATTGCTGCACTGTTTTTCTTGGGTTTTATATATTGCCTACTATGTTATATTTT